>NC_057743.1:36856968-36867544 GCF_004010195.1 Chiloscyllium plagiosum | reverse complement strand
TCGAATGCCTTACTGAAGTCCATATAGATTACACCTGCTCTGCCCTCATCAATCTTCCCACAGAATTCTCGGGTACACCTGATCAGGTCCTGGGAATTTATCCATCTTTAACCGTTTCAAGACATCCAGCACTTCCTCCTCTGTAATCTGGACATTTTGCAATAAGGCACCATCTATTTCCCTACAGTCTATATGTTCCATATCCTTTTCCACAGTAAATACTGATGCAAAATATTAATTTAGTATCCCCCCAATTTTCTGTGGCTCCACACAAAGGCCGCCTTGCTGATCTTTGAGGGGCACTATTCTCTCCCTAGCTATCCTTTTGCCCTTAATATATTTGTAAAAACCCTTTGGATTCTCCTTAATTCTATTTGCCAAAGCTATCTCATGTATGACAGGCCTGAGCCTGTAAAAGTTTAACAGTCTCTGGAAATTCCCACCTCATCCCTGGGAACAAAAGATGCCAACTGCTTGATCTTCAGGGGCTGGTTATTGTTGCATTTCTTGCAGAACAGAATTTGCCCATTTGGCCACTGCTGAATTTTGGAAGCTTGAGAGGGTGTTGCCCAGCTGGTGACCATGTGATTCAGGTGTTCCATGTATTGAGCAGGAATTGGCTTATTGTAGTCTCCATTCTGAAAGAAAACACAACATGACTTTCAAATCCAGAGAGAACTGGAGACAAGTTTAAGAAATTAGTTATAAAAACTATATTGTATTTGGTCATTTCTTCTCACAGAAGACAGCCTGAGCCAGTTTGTTACACTTCATTTGATATCAACTGTCATATTTCTCCTTCCAAAAGTATACAAACCACATTTGCAAATGGCAGTTACTCAGTAACTGAAAGAGCCAGAGGCAAGGCCAGGGCAAGGATCTTGTCTGGCAAGGTCTGTGTATTTAAGATGAGATAGATAGGTTCTTGATTAGTAAGGAGATCAAAGGCTGCAGGAGAGTAGGGCAATGTCAGCAATAATCAAATGGTAGAGCAGACTCAATAGGAGGTATAGTCTAATTGTACTCCTATATCTAATGGTCTTACAGTCAAAACAAGAGGAGGATTGATGAACTCTTTACTTAAGCAAATATTTTAATTATGTTTATGGGATTCCAAACAGAAAGTTCAGTTTTTTCCTCCAAAAAAAAAACCAGATTGGTCTTAACTTAAAAATGATGCCAAAAGTCTAGAGATTCAATTTGCTTTTCATATAAAGTATTCTCACACATTCCAGCAATTCCCAGCTAGTAACTGGTAACAATTCAGCTTTGTGCCATTTTACTCACTGATATCAGAAGAGCTGGCTCACAGAAAAACAGGTACCACCGCCAAAGAAGGGGTTAAAAGGAAAACTCTCTACTGTCATACACATGCAGAGAAGTGCAACTTTAAGCATTGTAAATCCCCTGACCTCTTGAAAACCATTGTATTGCTCGCAGTTTGGACAATCCCAGCAGTTTCTGTTCCCATAAGGTACGGTTGTATCCTGGCTGCAGAACCAGCAATTCACCTTCACATGTGTTGGCTTTTTCCTGCAAAAAGCAAAAAAAAAAGCAATCACTGAAAAAAAAAAGATTGCCAAATAGCAATAGTCAGAAAAGATTACCGTAAAATATGAAACTATTCTTCCAGAAGTTGGCTGCTAACAAGAAACAATAAAATCACTGATAAAAGGCAGTCCATTCTAACTGGACTTTGTTTAAATTGAATGTTCCATCACACAAATTATAACTGAAAAGATTCAACCAAGCAATGAATTAAATTTCAACAGACATAAATAGCTCTTTTTATATTTTGTACTCTTTTCTGGTATCTCACGATTGAGAACATTTTTTTATGCACCTTTCACATCCTTGCTGCTCATCTAATATTTAGCATCCATAGTAAAATACTCCTTACATAATAGGTAAATGTCGACAAGAGTACTGACAGGTTTACACAAGGAAAGGTTGACCAAAAAGTAAAAAAATATACACAGTTGCATACCATCATCCCAGAAGTTCCTGTCCATCACACCTGGATCGCATCCCAGCTTTAACGATTGGCTCACAAAGTGGTATCAGCATTCCAAATATTTAAATGATATAAGGAGACATCATTCTACACAAGATTATAGAATCCTTACAGAGTGGAAGCAGGTCATTCAGCTCATCGAGTCCACACTGATCCTCCGAATAGCACCCCCATCCAGACCCCCACCCTGTAACCTTGTATGCCCCGTGCTTATCCACCTAGCCAGCACATCCCTGGACACTTTCGGCAAATTAACATGGCCAATTCACCTAATTGCACACCTTTGAACGGTGGGAGGAAACCAGAGCACCGGAAGAAACCCATACAGACAGGGGAAAAAAAAAGTGTGCAGACTCCACACAGTCACCTGAGGGTGGAGTTGAACTCTGTCCCAGCACTGAGGCAGCAACGTTAAACACTGTGCCACCATGCCGTCCAGACAGCTCAGAAAAGAAAGGTTATCATATCCATTGTAATCCCAGCAACCCAAATGATTTGCTCAACGTACAACAAATAAAAAAAAAATCACTCAAAACCTATTACAAAACCCAATACTCATGAAATCATATGTGGTTCTTCTATTACACAAGAACTCAATAAACCCCATGGGCATCAAAAGAAACATTTTAAAGACAAGCACACTTGAATTTCGCTTACACAATCAACTACTTCCAAGCAATGACAACTTCCAAAACTCTTCATTCATGACAATGGCATCAAGGTGTGTGCATGTGGAAAAGGTACAGATGGGTATGATCAGTAGTGCCTCCTACGACAGCTTGTAACCAGTGTCAAGAAACTCCTGCTGCCTGCAGATCAATCTCAGTCCCTGTGCCTTCAGCTGTTGCAGTTTTAGAACATTCTGTTGTAAGAGATGAAAGGCAAGAAACACGACTGAAGCAAATTCAATAACATGAATAATATGGTAAATCCAAATTGCCCACAAGGTACTCCAACTCCCTCGAAAGGCCAACAAAATAAAATTATAGGCAAGTCATGCAACTAGACGCAAAATTAAGTTCTTTTTTCATAGGGATGTACTAAAATAAAGATTCTGGGGATCATATTAAAAGAAACTAAATTGATCAAATGCTATGAATCTGTTCGCAAGACCTGTCTACCCACAGCTCAGATAAGGATAATTTTATGCAGATTAGTATAAAAGTAACTCAAACATCTAAGTTCACAAATTATTAATCCCCTGCAAGCAAGTCCCACATCCCAAACCAGATAACTGAAATCAATTTCAATGGAAAATCAGTAATTTCAAAATATCAGAAAAGCACCATCATGAATCAATTTATTCAGCGCAACAGAGGACATCCACTACCTGCTTGCACTACTCAAATGTATTGTACCAAATTTTAAAATATGGATTGCCCAATTGATTTCTAGGAGAGATTCATTAAGTTTTGCAAATGTAATAAGAATTGGGGCAGAAACAAGTGCCACGGTGTGATAACGTATAGTCTGACTTCAGCTATTTTCTGTAAAAGAAATTGCAGCCCCAGACTCCTCAAGTTTGAGATAAGTTAATCATTGCAAAATCACAGGCAGGATAATACACAATGTAATCTCAGAGGGAACCATCAGAATCAAAAGTTATTTACGCAGTGTGCCTGGATAAGCATTGTTTACAGTATAGCAATTAGAACTATGCAAAGTACTCTAACTATGGAGTAACTGAGGTTTGATCGAAGTTTAACATCACCGGTCAATTCTACGTTCTTACACATTTTTCACATCCATTACTAAAAAGCAATGCTAAACTTTTAGCAAATACAAATTGAATTATTGAACATTGGAAAAAAACAATAAAGGGCTTTCATACACAAGAATGCTACAAATGCAATGCCATATCCAGGCTGATGGCTGGAGTTACTGACACCAAAACAACATCACATCTATCAAGCAATAACACTGAACAGTGGGGATTGCAAGCAGCTGGTCAGCACTCACCCACAGAGCAGAGTCTGTGATCATCAGGCACTGGAGTTAACAAAAGGCTACTATTTGCAATGACAACTGTGATTAGAAATACATCCTGCTTCAAGCACGGCAGAAGCAAAAGAGAAGGAAAAGCAAGAAGTATTAACACAGTAGTTGCACAGACACAGTAGTTGCACAGTTGACTGAGCCAGAACACATTGGCTTTTTGACCCATAAGAGGTCAGCAGTCATGGCAGGGGTGTAGGGGCAGTCCACTGATAATTATTACTGTACTCTGTCTCAACTAACGCTCTGGGGGCCTGGATTCGAATCCCAATACAGCAGATAGTGGCATTTCAATTCAATATAATCTGGAAATAAGAGGTTAATGATGACCATGAATCCATTGTTGACTAATGCCCATTAGGGGGAAAAAAAAACTGCCATCCTTATCTGGTCTGGCCTACATGTGACGCCACTAGACAGAAGTGGGTACAGCAGATGCTGGAGATTAGAGTCAAGATTAGAGTGGTGCTGGAAAAGCACAGCAGGTCAGGCAGCATCCGAGGAGCAGGAAAAGCGATGTTTCGGGCAAAAGCCCTTCATTCCTGAAGCCTTGTGGGCAATTAATCGTGGGCAAAATAACTGCCGGCCTAAGCAGTGATGTCAATAACATGTGACTGAATTTTTTTTTTAAAAAAGGTGAAATAAAACAGAAAATTCAGTTAAATTCAACTGCACTACCACGATTCTGCACCATGTGAAATACATTTAGGTAATCACTACTTACTCCAATGCAGCATTTAGAAAGTTGCCATAGTCCTATCGGACCACAGAGTTGCGCTCTCATTAAAATGAGATGACTAGTGGTGGGTTTAAACAGAGGGTCACCACGCCTCACATGACAGGAGACATTAAGAAAGATAATCCTTTACGGTAACCTCAGCCAGTGCAGGAATTGAACAAATATTGCTGGGCATCACTCTGTATTGCAAACCAGCCAAATGAGCTAATCACTTCTACAGCCTGATGGAATTCCTCTACAATTTAACTGCTGAAACCTTTAGTTTGTCAGATCATGTATAGGTGTCCATTGTTATAAGCACACAAACAGAAGACATCAAGACCAGCTGGCCCGTTTTTCACAGATTCTTTGCTGGAGTAACTGTACAGGGCACCTTCAAACATGGATACAAGTGGCTAGCATCCAGTGCAGGTCTTAACAGCAGTAGTGAGCAATCCTAACATGCGACAAATGGTTTGCAGAAAAAACTCTCGTCCTCAAACACATGCAAGTTTCTATCATTGGTCAAAGGAAAGGTACACTGTAAAGGGAACTCTTCTTAATTATTTAATCTAGACCCAGGCAACACGATCTGCTGCAGCATCCCCATCCTCCAACAACTGCTCAGGTGTCCCCCTACCCTGCCAGGGTCACTCTGAAAAGCACAGCAGGGAATGTTTTGGGACCAGTTCTATTCTTCTCTTCTCCATCAAGTACAGATCAGATAGTCACCAAAAGTTGAAAACTATTGCTGATTTACTTCAGAACATAGATCAATGGTACAAAAATAATGGGTTTGGACCCATATCCTTTAAAAACAAAGGAGAGGAAATAGTCATTTTTTTTCCTGATCTGCACAATGAATCTTTTTAAAAAGCCCTAAGGTAAAGTAAATTCTTAAAAACCTTTAGTTATAAAATAGAAAATGGCAAAATAGCATGGATACAATCGAAAATAATTCTACCCAATACTACCTTAATTTCAATCTGGAAAAAAAATGGATAGCGTCTGTGATTAAGAAAAACACAAGAGACAAGTGATGCTTGCAATTCATCAGCCACCTCTGTGCTGATGATCTCCTGGGGCAGATGTAAATTGATCCACCTCCTTATTAACTGCAAACTCCAATTATGCATTGTACACAGATGCTATTAAATTCTGTCCCATTTTAGCACATGAATATTGGCTGGTTATACTACTTCCCATCCTTATTTTAAGATAAGAATATACTAAAGATGTTAAATCAAAACAAAATGCATCACAGGGCATGGTGAGCATCCTCCCCATCATATGGAGTTCTTACTTTCCCTTACTCCCACCTCTCGTCCCATAAAAACTGGAGATAGAGGATTGAACATCTATCTAAATTTGACCTCTGTACATAATTATTATGTCAAGAAGGATTATAAGTGTGCGTTGATTAAATATACATGCAGTTTCAGTGCTTCATTTGACCCTGGCCTTTTATGTTCTTTTACACACAACAGTACATATAATTAATCACCAACTTGGCATAGTAGCATAACTTGCCCCTCAGAAAAATTAAGCACACCAGGAACCTGAGTGCACAGCCGAAGCTGGCTTGGTTGTGCTGAGGCAAGACATCTTAAAGCCTTAGTTGTGTCTATATAGCTGGACGTGAAAAACATTCATTACAACTCAAGAAGGAGCAGAGAAATTCTTCCATTGTGTTCTGGTCAACTGTTCTCTCTCAAACAATACATCCACGCACATTGGTTAATTACTTAACCATCTGTCACTTGCAGGACCTGGTTGTGCATAAATTGGTTGTAATTCTTTGCAATTTCCCTCCATCTGCATTTCACCATTTGAAATATTCACTCAGCTTCATTAGCTTTAACATTTACATGATTGCAAAGAACTTCCATTTATATAGCATCTTCCATGCAGTAAAATGCCTCCCAAGGACTTCATTAGAAATACAGAGGAACATTGATTACCCGAATATCGATTATCTGAATATCAGATTATCCGAAAGTCCCGATAGAAACATTACAAAGAGCTGTTTCAGCCCTGATCGCATCTTTTGTTTACAGGTACAATGATTAAAAACAAACTCTGCTCACTGAAATGCTGCAGAGAACAGTCCAATAACAGAGTGTGCTTTTGCCTAGTCTCAACGGGAAGCAGACTTCACAGAAAACTCCAAGCCCCAAAGGAAATATTAACCGAATAATCAATTATCCGAACGATAATTGCCCACCCATCTTGTTCAGATAATCGAGGTTCCTCTGTATTAAGAAACAGAATTTGACACTAAGTTATGCAAAGCAATTTAAGACAGGTGAAAAAGGAGCTCAACCAAAAAGGCAGGTTTTAAAGTGTCTGAAAGGAGAAAAAGAGTGACAGAGAGGCAACAGGGTTTAGGAACAGCTTAAAGCCTGGACAACTGAAGATATTAATTACTACACCATTGGCAACTATATCAGGAAATCGCAAAAGGACAGAATTGCAAGAATACCTTAGGAGGCGATTGCAGAGATAATGAGTGACAGAACAGAAACAATTAATGTTAACAAACACAGGAGTGAACAGACTTGAGAGTTAACATTTAGAACACAAGCATGAGAGACTCTCCTTCAGGGATTCTCACTCCTCTTTACAGCAGTCTCAGGCCAAGTCCTAACTCCAGATGCAGGCTCTATTTTCACCGAACCAGGAGTGTCACAGACACATGAAACCTGTGCAAAGTCAATGCGTAACAAGGTCCAGAAATAAAGTCAAGAAAGACAATCTCCTGCATGGATCTCACTGCTCTTCAGTCTGGTATCAGGTCAGAGCACAATTAAAACTAGTTATCTACACAATGGCCAATTGAGAGTTAAGGAAATGCGCTTAATGCCAACTGCAGAGTTACTGTAAATGCATCAATAAATTCCTTATCACTCACTTTAGAAACTACAGCTGCCAGTCATCAACACGAATAAAATCTGCACTCCCTCCGAGAAGCTTCAAAATAGATGGCTTGAACTGCATTCAAAAACAGCCCGACACTTGGAGCAATGAGACAGCCATGTGAATCTTTGTCATCACAGACTAAATGCAGAGCACTCTCCAAACAGGGAAACACATCAAGGTCAGAAGCACCCAAACTGTTTTGATAGCCAGTTTAGAAATTATACACCAAGTTTTCATATTATAAATAAACTAGGAAACAGTCAACAACTGCAGGCTAACATCTTAGGCCCAAGTGAAGGTTGTAAACTGTAGCTTTGAAGAAAAGAGGCTTTGTTTATATAGCTTCTTTCACAACCACAGGGCATCTCAAAATTACTTATAGTCAATTAAGTACTTCCAAGGTGCAGCCACTGTCGCAAATGATGGAAACAGCATACTTGCATACTGCAAGCTCAAAACAAATGGCAATATATTGTCTAATCAGACAGCCTGTGCACATTGTTGGTTGGAGGTTAAACACTAGTCAAGAAACTTGGAGAATCTCCCTGCCCTTTTTCAAAAATAGTGCCATGGTATATTTCATATTCATCCGAGAGGACAGACAGGGACTAGGTTTGTCTGAAAGATCGCCAATAATGCAGCAGTCCCTCAGTATAAAACAAGGGCCAGCCTTGATTTTTGTGCTAGAGTTCAGGAATGGGACTTGAACACAACTTTTTGATTCAGAGAGCATAACGCATTGAGCAACAGCTGACTGATTAAGATGTAGCTTATTGGACCTCAAACCTTGGATTTAAAAAGTAGTAGTAAAGGCAAAAGCTGGAGACAAAGAATCTCAATTAACCTACAGTCCAGGGGTTCCCCGATTGAATGGACATCTGACTTACAAATGTTCGTACTTAAACGTGATCCCCTACAGGAGACTAATTTTGAAGACTGGGATACAAATATTTCTTGTACTTATGAATGGCGGCTTTACATCATCCTATGCTATGTTCCAATCGGCACACAAATTAACTTGTGAGCAGATTCCAGATAAAATCCATTTGCAACTTGGGAACTGTCTGTAGTATGGAACCCAGTTTGATTGCTTCTAAAAAGCAGCATACAAGCTAGAGGAAAGAGATGTGTGTGTTTGTCTGGATATCCTGCACCATGGAAAGAATATCTAACCCACTGAGCTTATTCACTGTTCTTTTCTTTGGTAATAAAGTCATCTCAACTTGTCCAGAGAGATTGACAAATGCTTGTGTGTATCATATTTCCTCATTCCAGTCACAGATATATTAGGTTCCAGCTATGGGCCTGTCATAAGAAAAAAAACCTGAAATTGGTGGGAAATAACAGTTGGCATTTCTATAATACTTTCAAGTGCAGTAAAACTTTGAAAAGATTTAAAGTTTCAAACATCAACACATTAAGAGATATAAGCAGAAGACTAAATGCTTAATCAAAGTAGTAGAACCAGCTTAAATGGCAGAAGGAAAGTTTTATGAAGGGATGGAAGAACTCTGGACCTAAAAAGCATTAAAAGCGAAGTTGCTTCTTACGACTTTCAAACATATCACAGAAAAACTAAAAGCATACAGATATACCATTCGACAGGCTATAAAAAGAAACAAGAAACTAGCTGGCTATTCTAATGCCACCTTCTAGCATCTGGTCTGTAACCTTGCTGGTCACAACATTTCAGTTACAATCACGATTGTTCCAAGTCTGAGAATCTGAATCATCAGTCTGAGTCATGAACATTTGAGTCATGACTGTGAAGGCTGACTTTCAACCTACACTTCAATGAAGATCAGCAAGGAATCCAACTGGAAAATGCTAGATTTAAAAATCACGAAGTTTGCAGAAGGAGGCCAACAGAAAGAAAACTGGTGGCAGTGGAGAGGAAGAAATAATATTTAAATTGAGAAGAGGAAATTAATCAAACTCTTGAACATTTCAGAAAAGCAAGGCTATAAATCTCACATACTGTGGTCTGCTAGCACGACAGGCAAGACCATAAAAACCATAACAAATAGGAAAGGGGTAAGTCATTCAGCCTTTTGAGCCGTTAATAGAATCACGACTGACCTGATATTGCTCACATCAACTTTCCTGCCTTTTCCCTGCAACCCTTGTTTCCCCTTAGGATCCAGAATCTGTTACAGCCTTAAATATACACAAGTATTCTGCCTGGACAGCTTTCTGTGGCAAAGAGCTTCCAAGACTCTCAATCCCGAGAAGCTCCCCCTCATCCCAATCTTAAAATTAGTATCCCTTTATTCTGAGATTATGCTCTCTAATCCTAGAGTCTCCCATTTATCCTGTCAAGGCCTTTAACAATCCTATATTTTGCAATGAGATCACCTTTCATTCTACTAAATACCAATAAGCAGAGTTCCAACTTGTTTAACTTTTGCTTATAAGACAATCCCTCCACACCTGGGATCATCCTAGTGAATGCTTTCTGAACTGCCTTCAATGAAGTAATATCGTTCCTTAAATATGGGAACCAAAACTGCTCATAGTAGTCTAGATGTGGTCTCACTAACATCTTATACAGTTGCAAGAAGACTTCCTTACTCTGCAATCTAACCCTCTTGAAGCAAGGGCCAACATTCCATTAGCAATTAGTAAATTATCTAAAGCACTTTAACTTTTTCAGGAAAGATATTTTATAGTTCTAGTAACTATAGGCCGGTGAGTCTCACTTCTGTTGTGGGCAAAGTCTTAGAGAGAATTGTAAGGGATAGGATTTATGAACATCTGGATAGGAATAATGTGATCAAGGATAGACAGCATGGTTTTGTGAAGGGCAGGTCATGCCTCACAAACCTTATTGAATTCTGTGATAAGGTGACTAAGGAGGTGGACGAGGGGAAAACAGTAGATGTGGTGTATATGGATTTTAGTAAGGCATTTGATAAGGTCCCCCATGGTAG
>NC_057743.1:36846514-36856477 GCF_004010195.1 Chiloscyllium plagiosum | reverse complement strand
GTTTTCATTAGAGAAAATAAGGTTTAGGGGTGACTTGATTGAGGTGTACAAGATGATTAGGGGGTTAGATAGGGTCGACAGTATGAACCTTTTCCCGCGTATTGAGTCGGGTATTACAAGGGGGCATAGCTTTAAATTAAGGGGGGTAGATATTGGACTGAAGTTAGGGGTAGGTTCTTCAGTCAGCGAGTCGTAAGTTCATGGAATGCCCTGCCAGTAGCAGTGGTGGACTCTCCCTCTTTATGGGCATTTAAGCGGGCATTGGATAGGTATATGGAGGATAGTGGGTTAGTATAGGTTAGGTGGGCTTGGATCGGCGCAACATCGAGGGCCAAAGGGCCTGTACTGCGCTGTATTCTTCTATGTTCTATGTTCTATCTGGATGCGTGAACATCATTCATCCTTCAGCTGGTCACAAATCTCTACTGATGTTTTAAGGAGAGCTGTGTAAATGGGACATTTGCCCACATGGTGATGGCATACCAAAACGTACTACATTGACTGTGTAACATGTGAGACATGGTGAGACTGTGCAATACACTCAATTGATGGAAATCTTGTCAAATGAAAATTAGCAACTGCTGGGACAAATCCAATCACTCATTCAACCACAATGTTTCAAATCGACTTTAAATTTCATTCCCAATTCTACATTTTATAAGTTTTATTCTGACTCATGCCAGCATTAGGCACTGTTTGGACACAAAAAGCAAGTTTAGATTTTTGTCTCTGGAGAGCAAATTCAAATCCCACATACAAAAGCAGAGCTCACTCCTCCCATATACAGAGCAATAATTGTCTCTCCCACGTTTTAGTCAAGAATGGTTAAATTGATTTGGACTGTTCAAGATGATTTTCTCCAACACCTCTTAAAACAAAGTGAATATAATTTTTATTTCACTTGTATCTTGGACCATGTGACTAACCTTTATGTATAGGCTGCATCACCCATTTAACAGAAAAAAATGTATTGTGCTCACCCACACAAGAACGAGTGTCATGGACTCATCAGAACATGACTCAAGGAAGGCACATCCATCCACCCACACCTCAATAATTTGAAAGAAATAATGGCTGCCCTACATACTCTCAACTTCAAGACCCCATCTCCCTCCCTAAAACATCTATTCAGAGGCTTGCCCTTGTGCGAAAATCAGTAGCGTCCTCATGATCGAGCTAATTAGTCCTTTCACAACACAATCCAGAACAAACTCTCCGGCTGCCTAACATTTTGCAGGCACAATGCTGTCCAAGATATGTTGTGAAGCAAATTAAACAAAAAAAAAGTTAATTAAAAGAATTGTATTTCTGAAATGATTAGATTTTGAAAGAGAGGAAAAGCACATCTTGTCATTTCATTCTCTAACTGTTCTTTACCCAACAAAGCAGACAGCCAGCTGGCACTCCAGGATCCCCACTTCCTCTCATCTTACTTATGCTAAAAAAACAGCAGAACATCTTTCTACTCCTACCCTATCCTAGTACAAAGTGTCCCTTAAACAAACTGCAACTATGTTCAACATTTAAAATTTCACAAGAGATCAAAAGACAAGACTATGGTAACCCCTTTTCTTTAAATTCAGAAACTGGACAAAAATTTTTATTTTAGGTGCCTAAAATAAATACTCTTGAGCCATCACATTTCTCTCATACTGCAAATTAAAATCTCCATGTAACAATATTATGGCTTTTAAAAAGTGCATATTGTTCTGGTTTTTTTGTTGGAGAGAGGTCTTGAACCATAGGTTCTGAGCTGTCTCTCCACAGCAATAGCGTAAACAATGCGAAGCTGAAGTGTTTTTTGAAGTTGGAACAAGAGAAGCAACATGAATGGGTGGTGCCAGGCTCCCACCAGCATTTTAGTTTAGCTTTCAGTAGTTGTCAGCATTTTGAAGCTGACATCTCTCTCCCTGCTACAGCAAAACCCTTGAGCTCTCTCTCTCTGCCAGAATTTTCTCGATGTTCCTTTTACCTGGATTGGAGAAACATTACATGTGAGGCAATCTATTTTCCTGAATTTGCCTTTACCAAAGATGTGTTCATGAGATGTTACTATATTTAACTACTAAACAGCAACTGTTCCAATAATCTACTTTCTGTTAAGTTTCCAGTAGAGCTATACCAATTGTAAAGTTATACCAATTCTTCTTTCTTTTGTTTGTATTTTTCCTGGGGGTAAGAACAGAGAGTGTGCTTTGCTTAAAACTGTGTAGTGACCAAGTTATCTGAAACAGCACCTTACACTTGCCTTTAAATAAAAGTCAGGGTTTAGGCTATCTCCTCAATATATTTAAAGGGGGGAACATCCAGAGTCAAATTTAACTCCAGGAAATTCCAGGCCACTTCACTCTGTAGCGAGCTAAACTGGGCCCCAATGAGCAGTTTAAAACAGCAAACGCAGCACCCTGTAAAGTGAAAAAACTATTTCATAGCAACAATGTTTGGAGTTTAAACACATATTTGGTCCAGAAAGAACATCAATTGACTTTTGACAGGTTTAGAGTCATAGAGATGTACAGCATGGAAATAGATCCTTTGGTCAAACCTGTCCATGCCAACCAGGTATCCCAACCCAATCTAGTCCCACCTGTCAGCACCCAGCCCATATCCCTCCAAACCCTTCGTATTCATATACCCATTCAAATGCCTCTTAAATGTTGCAATTGTACCAGCCTCCACCACATCCTCTGGCAGCTCATTCCATACATGTACCACCCTCTGCGTGAAAAAGTTGTTCCTTTGCCAAAGCTAATTTATGTCCCCTTTTTGCCCTCCTGATTTCTCTCAAGTGTACTCCTACTGCCTATATACTTTAAGGATTCACTCGATCTATCCTGCCTTTATCTTACATATGCTTCCTCCTTTTTCTTAACCAAACGCTCAATTTTTTTTAGTCATCCAGCATTCCGTATACCCACCAGCCTTTCCTTTCACCCTAACAGGAATATACTTTCTAGATTCTCGTTATCTCATTTCTGAAGGCTTCCCATTTTCCAGCCATCTCTTTACCTGCAAACATCTGCACCCAATCAGCTTTCAAAAGTTCTTGCCTAAAACATTCTAAATTGGAGAAAGACAAATTTTGCCTTTCAACTTTTAGATCTGGTCTATCCTTTTCCATCACTATTTTATGGTCGCTGGCCCCAAAGTGCTCTCCCACTGATACCTCAGTCATCTGTCCTGCCTTATTTCCCAAGAGTCGGTCATGTTTTGCACCCTCTCTAGTAGGCACATCCACATACTGAATCAGAAAATTGTCTTGTACTCACTTAATAAATTCCTCTCCATCTAAACCCTTAACACTATGGCGGTCCCAGTCTATGTTCGGAAAGTTAAAATCCCCGACCATAACCACCCTATTATTCTTACAGATAGCCGAGATCTCCTTACACGTTTGCTTCTCAATTTCCCTCTGACTATTGGGGAGTCTATAATACAATCCCAATAAGGTGATCATCCCTTTCTTATTTCTCAGTTCCACCCAAATAACTTCCCTGGATGTATTTTCGGGAATATCCTCCCTCAGCACAGCTGTAATGCTATCCCTTATTAAAAACGCCACTCCCCCTCCTCTTTTGCCTCCCTTTCTATCCTTCCTGTAGTATTTGTATTCCGGAACATTAAGCTGCCAGTCCTGCCCATCCCTGAGCCATGTTTCTGTAATTGCTATGATATCCCAGTCCCATGTTACTAACCATGCTCTGAGTTCATCTGTCTTCTCTGTTAGGCCCCTTGCATTGAAAGAAATGCAGTTTAAATCATAAGTCCTACCTTCTCCCTGCCTGCCCTGACTGTTTGACTTGCTTCTGTTCTCAACTGTACCAGTCTCAGATTGATCTCTTTCCTCACTATCTCCCTGGGTCCTACCCCACCACCTTACTAGTTTAAATCTTCCTGAGCAGCTCTAGCAAATCTCCCTGCCAGTATATTAGTCCCCTTCCAATTTAGGTGCAAACCGTCCTTCTCGTACAGGTCACTTCTACCCCAAGAGAGATTCCAATGGTCCAAAAATATTAATCCTTCTCCCATACACCAGCTCCTCAGCCATGCACTCATCTGCTCTATCCTCCTATTCCTGCCCTCACTAGCTCATAGCACTGGGCGTAATCCAGATATTACTTCGAGGACCTTTTCTAAATTCCTGCCTAACTCTCTAATCTCCCTTCAGAATCTCAACCTTTCCCCTTCCTATGTCGTTGGTTCCAATGTGGATAATGACCTCTTGCTGGTCCCTCTCCCCCTTGAGAACATTCTGCACCCTCTGAGACATCCTTGATCCTGGCACCAGGGAAGCAACACACCATTCTGATTTTTCGCTGCTGGCCACAGAAACGTCTGTCTGTACCTCAGACTAGAGTGCCCCCAAACACAATTGATCTCTTGGAAGCTGACGTACCCCTCATTGCATTAGAGCCACTCAATACCAGAAACTTGGCTGTTCGTGCTACATTCCCCTAAGATTCCATCACCCCCTACATTTTCCAAAACAACATTTGTTTGAAATGGGTATAGCCACAGAAGGCTCCGGCACTAGCTGCCTATCTCTTTTACCGTTCCTGAAGTTAACCCATGTGACTGTATCGGAGACTCCCCCCCACCAAAACTGCCATCCATCACATACTGTTGCAAATTCCTCATTGCTTCTAACTGTCTCTCCAACCGATACATTCGATCTGATAAACTTTGCAACCAACAGCATTTATTGCAGACATAATCTGCAGTAACCCTTAAACTCTCTTTAAACTCCCACATCTGACAAGCGTATATCACTCTACAAAAGGCCATTTTTGCTCCTTCACAATCTACAGACCCAGGAAATAATACGGTCTTATTCCTCTACAAACACTGCCCCAGGTTAAATTAATAGTTATGGCTTATATTTTAAGTTTAATCAAAAGACATATCTCAAAAAGCATATAATCAAAAAAGAACCCACTCTACTCACTACTGCACACTTTCTGTAGGTCCCACTTAAAATAATACACTTATCTGCTTCTGTGCTGTGAACTTCGCCCAAAGTTCCTCCAAGATGGTTGTGAATTTCACTGTTTGTTAATTTTCCCAGATGCACTCAATGAAATAAAAACTTCAACAGCAGCCACTTGAGCCATATTAACAACAGATGGGTCTTGACTACTGGCTTGATCCTTGAAAACACCACAATAAAGATTGTGTACACAGTGTGGCTCCAGACTGACCCAGTGTTAAAAATGGATTGATAATGGGCATGTACTGACCATATACCTCACCACAATCACACATGTTTAAGCAGTAAACAGTGCCAGAAAGGGACATATTTCAGGATGTTAATATCACATACTCCTCTGAGTCAGGTAGACCCTATGGCTTCAGAAACTTTGTTGAGATCACATTGAAAAAATGTCCAAGAAATGGAAGTACAGATCACTCTAGTATAGTGGTTGTTGGCAAGTTAAAGCAAAAGGTTTAACCATCACCCAAAGTAAACTTAACACTGAAGTAGAAGTCAGCTGCAGCTCAGCAGCAACACTGGGTCCCAGAGTCAGAAAAGGTGTGTTCAAATCTAAACCTATTACTGGATGAAAATTATCAAGGATGGCAGTCCAGTGCAATTCTGAAGGAGTACTGCAACTACCAGCCATATGTACTTCAAATGAGACTTTAAAACTGAAGCTGACTTCTCAGGTAAATGTACAACATCTCACATTGCTATTTTGCAAAAAGAAAAAGTAAGAGCTGATATTTTATCCCCTCAATAGGCTTTATTAAAATGGGTTATCTAGCCATAGTCAGAGTTATTAGAGTCATACAACACAGAAACAGACTCTAAGTTCCCAAACTTAACTAGTCCTATATCTCTCTAAACATCTCCAATTCATGTACCAATCTAGACATTATGACTTTTTCTCCACGTGGGACTTTGCTGTGCACAGATTAGCTACCACATTCCTATTATTTATGATGGTTACACTTCAGAAGTATTTCATGGGGTTTAGGGTGCTTTGCAGGCAAGAGCGATGATACATAAATGTAAACTATTGCTTACTCCTTTTGAGCCAAGCACTCACTTCCACTATAGATTTAAAATTTTTAAATGCAAGAAACTTCCACACAGTTTTAAAAAAATTTGTTCATGGGATTTGGGCATTGCTGGCTAGGCCAGCTTTTATTTGCAACTGGATTATAATTTCCAACATCTCAATGGATATCACAACTTTGCTAACAAATAATACTGCTAGTAGATCAGCAGATACTGTAATCAAGTGATCTCATGAAACAGCTAAATTAGGCACCATAAGAGACTTTCATACAGACTGCATCAGGTCAAGAACATGACCCACCACAATTATTAATGGCCTCGCTAGCAACGCCCATATATTAAACAATTAATTCAATGAAAGCACAATAAAGTACTGAAATAGCAATCAGAATTTAAACCCAAAACCAACCATGGTACCGTTGAACTGAATTTAATGATTTTGGCACCAATTAAAAGTAAAAAAAAGACCAGTCATAATAATTTAAATTTGTTCATCACTATCCATCAGGAAAGAAAAGCCTCAGCAAGACAGACTTAGTCTCCAGATATCATGCCCGAGGATCTGAAACTAGTTATTGTCAGGAACAACTGCTTAACAGATGTTCTTAATAACTTAGGTGGCAATAAAATAGCTTCTCGATGCAAATAACATGACAAAATGGCTCCCAGGCTGGAAACTGACAATTATGCTATCGTTACATAATTGACTAACCACAGTCTACTTCAATAGAGATGAGAAGGCAATGTTCCCTCTACAGCACAGAAATAACTAGGCTAGATAAGATATTACTGGCCATCCTAACTGACTTTCAGATGCAGGTGCAAAGGCTTGGTTAGTGAGATAAAGGTGGCCTGAGTGTTGGAAAACAAAGTTGCTTCACAGGAAGTATCACTGGACCAAGTAACTGTCAAATAAAGCAATATTGTGTATTGATTGGTAATCGTCTGGATGTACTATGTGATCATAGCCTGTACTTTTCTTTAAGTATAAAAACATCTTTGTTTTAAGCCATGTGCGCAGCTCCTCTGAGGAATATGGACGTACACAACCTCTGTTTCCAGAAGCTCTGTACCCGGCCGTATGAAGTCTTAAAGAACCAGACTGATTGTGAGTGCTTATTGACCGATCACGGAACAGGGAAAGAGACCCCCCCTCAACCCTCAACTCCATCCAGATGTTCACGGTCACAGACTCCACACAGCCCTAGTTTGCCCTTCAAATCAAGCCACTCTTTTCTCCCAAACTTCCATGAAACGGAACAGCCAACCATCTTCCCTGCACATCTTAGTTTAGACAAACTCGGTCTCTCAAACTCTGCGTCTCATCAGTTTCAAGTCTAACTCGGAAATTGTGTCTAAGACTCCCTTGGATTAGGATATAACCAATTCTGACACTGCGCATTTGCTCATTAGAAATAATGCACTTGTAAACAAAACCCACACACAGAACAATCTCAGGAAGATCTACCAGCAGATATCCTTTGGATCAGTGAAACTTGAGAAATCACCGAAGTTTCTTCTGATGAACTTCATTTTTCACTGGTAGGCTTTGAACTACCTTGGCGAGAGTAGCCCTTGCTAAATAGATTCAAGACAAGCCAGATCTGTAGCATAAAACCCCCAGCAACTGTCAACATTCCAGGCAAGTCAATTTGTACAAATAAGTATTCTATCAAAGTTCTTATCTGAAATTCAACTCAGCTTCAAATGGCTGTTGATGATGAGATTTTTGTGAACCTGGGAGATTAAATTAATCTCTGAACACATCTGGATAGCAGCCCCTACTCAGGAACCCAGCATCATTAATTATCTACCAACCACACTGTGGTAATTCAGCTAGTCCTCTGCAGAGCTGCATGGATCTCAAGAACACAAAATACACAGATGGGAACAATTATCTCCAAATAACAAAACAGGTTATGGTGAGCATACACAGCTTAAATACTGTGAGGTAACGCTTTATAAAATAAAAAATCTCCCTGTGGCAGTTTAAATACCACAGGCAACTTCCTAACTTGATCTACGGAGTAACTCTTTCTGATATCACCATGATTAGTTTTGGTGTGCAATCATTGAAATTAACATCTAAAGCATAATCAGCAAATATTTTAATTTCAGACCAGGACATCTACTTTACCTATCCATTCAAGAATAATTTCCAGTATATTTTCATACACAGTATTCCCCCTCTTTGGAGGAGCAAAGAAGTCGTGAGAAGAGTCCCATCAAATTTCATCATCAACATTCCCCTGGGCAACAAGCCATGGTGTGTGGCTTGATTACAGAACTCTGGCTCTGAGGTAGGTATAGTACCCATACAGGGTTCTCACTTTTACTTACATGCAAGTCATCCTGCATGAAGAGCTTCAATAGTTTGTTCTGAATGCATTGTCGCCTTCAAAGTCTGCACATACAACTTCCATGTTTAAAAAAAGTCTCTATTTCAGCCCACGCCACAGAAATGAAAGTTCTCTTCAAAAATCACAAAAGACATCCTCTGTGACTGACAATATCAGCTCTCCTGGCCATTCCTCCAATTTCAGTAACAAAGAACTCACATTTCCTTAAATCTCTAACATTTGAACATCTGAAAATGTACACCTAATGGGAGAGCCCACCATTAACATGGCACTCTTATCTGAATGTCCAAGTGCAAAACCTGGAGTAAATTATTAACCTGTTCTCAGGTGGAAACAGATCCTTTTCCTCTTAACACCAAATTCTTGCTAGTTTATGGCCCCAAAGTGAATTCAGCTTCTGCCAACATAGTTGCCAATAACTCAGGTAGGGGGTTGAATACAGTTAGCTGGCTGGTCAACTGTAAGGCCACTTTATCTGAGCCCCACCTGAGATTCAGAAAGGTATAATGCTACCAGAGGATAAAAGTGTTAATTGTACATATTCTACTTCTGCAGAAATAATCTTCAACATGCTCAGCGGAATCTTCTTGTGTCAGGGATGTAGCAATCACTGCCTGGGCCAGCATTTAATGTCTATCCCCAACTGTCCTTGAATTGAGTCTCCTGTTGGATCATTTCAGAGGGCAGTTAAGAATCAAACACATTGGTGTGGGCTCTGAGGGAAGATATCAGATTCAACCCATCATTTCACAGTCTGCCAACATTCACTGACGAGATCTCAAAAAAAAATTGCTTGCTAGAAAATGAAGGGCACTGCAGAATAGAGGTGACACTTAATACATTTTAGTAGTGCAATATTTGTGTGCCTTACATTTCACTGCTCATTATTCTGTCATCTTTCTCTTGGTTCAGTCTATTTTTATACATTGTCTCCATCTGCCACAGTCTGTCATCCTGCTTTTACACCTGTCATCACTTACATAATGCACCAATAGGCAGATTTAAACTTCTTGACAAGTAGGGGAAGACATGAAGACAAATAACTACAATGCATTAAAGCATTCAGCCAATAAGATGAAACTCTAGGAAGGCTGAACTCCCACGACTGAGCTTAGCTGGACAGATTTAGGCAGCTACAAGCTGAATGATGCAGTGAAGTGTAGCAAGTATCTCCAAATCAGAGGCAACAAAAACACACCCACAACTAACTTAAAACCTGACATGCAGCTAAGCAGCGTCTAAAGTACAGTCTTAAGTGTGATTTGTGACACATTCAGCAGAGAAGTCCAAGAATGAGAGCGTGACCCCAAGATAAAGGATGAGAAACTAGTTTGACTAGAGCTTATGACAAAATATCCAGATGGGGCAGTCAATTAGGAAAAATGAAAACAGCCAGCCAACCCAGGCTGGTACAACTCCATGGCACAGGTCAGTCCCCAACTACAGCAACACACTTCCAATTTCCAGCCAGGAAGGAGGGACAAGGAGAGAGAAATCATTGCAACACATGAAATGAAAATCTCATGCATGGCGGAGGGGGCGGCGGAGGGGAGGTGGAGGGGGCGGCGGAGGGGAGGTGGAGGG
>NC_057743.1:36783498-36845306 GCF_004010195.1 Chiloscyllium plagiosum | reverse complement strand
GAGGGGAGAGGGGGGGGGAGGTGGTGGAGGGATGGTGGTGGAGGGGTGAGTTGGGGGTGGGGGAAGAGCGCAACGGGCCGCATCGCAGGTCCCCCTCGCTTACCTGGTGGCCACCCGGTAGATGGCAGCTCCGGTCGCACAGATACCGAGCCCCAAGCCTCCGGCCAAGGCGGTGGGGAATGTCCCAAGAGCGCGGTTCACCGCCTCCATCACCGGCGCTGGCCGTCCCCGTCCTCTGGAGAAATGGAGCCCGCGCTACCACCGCGCCTGCGCCAACTGCTCTGCGTGTCTGCGTCATCGCGCCGCGAGGCACGGCGCCCCGCCCTCCTGTCAATCACTGGGCCCACTGTATCCATACACGTGTGTCCCATGTGGCTCTGTTTGGGCCTGGGGATGGGGAAGATGGATAGTTTAGTTGGCTGAATGGCCGGTTTGTAATAGTGTAAACAGCGTGAATTCAATTCCCACACTAGCTGAGATTACCATAAACGTTCAAACTTCTGATGGCGACCCTAAGGATAATCTCTCTAACCTTGTTGAATTGATTTGAATGTATTGTCCCATGTGCCAAGGCACAGTGAAAAGCTTTGTCTTGCGAGCAGATCACATAGTTAAGTAGCATAGATAAGTAAATAATAGGTAAACAGCAGCAAAAACAAAAAAAAACACAGGTAGAGGCGAATGCTAAGAGTTTGTGAGTCCATTCAGTATTCTAACAACAGAAATTGTTTTGAAAGTGGCTGGTGTGTGTGTTCAGGCATCTGTTCCTTCTCCCCGATGGTAGAGGTTATAGGAAAGCATTGCCAGGATGGGATGGATCTTTGAGAAAGCTGACAGTGTTTCCTTGACAGCGGGCCTGGTAGATGGATTCGATAGGTGAGAGGTTGGCCTTTGTGATTGTCCAGGCTGAGTTCACCACTCTCTGTAACCGTCTCTGATCTTGAATGGTACAGTTGCCATACCAGGTAGTGATACATCCAGACAGAATGCTCTCAATGGCACACTATGAAAGTTAGGTAAAAACAATGACTGCAGATACTGGTAACCAGATTCTGGATTAGTGGTGTTCGAAAAGCACAGCAGTTCAGGCAGCATCCGAGGAGCAGTAAACTCAACGTTTCGGGCAAAAGCCATTCATCAGGAATACAGGCAGAGTGCCTGAAGGGTGGAGAGACAAATGAGAGGAGGGTGGGGGTGGGGAGAAAGTAGCATAGAGTACAATAGGTGAGTGGGGGAGGGGATGAAGGTGATAGGTCAGGGAGGAGGGTGGAGTGGATAGGTGGAAAAGAAGATAGGCAGGTAGCACAAGTCATGGGGACAGTGCTGAGCTGGACGTGTGGAACTGGGATGAGGTGGGGGAAGAGGAAATGAGGAAACTGTTGAAGTTCACATTGATGCCCTGGGGTTGAAGTGTTCCGAGGCGGAAGATGAGGCGTTCTTCCTCCAGGCGTCGGGTGGTGAGGGAGAGGCGGTGAAGGAGACCCAGGACCTCCATGTCCTTGGCAGAGTGGGAGGGGGAGCTGAAATGTTGGGCCACAGGGCGGTGTGGTTGATTGATGCGGGTGTCCCGGAGATGTTCCCTAAAGCGCTCTGGCAAGGGTACTAACCGTCATGCCAAATTTCCTCAGCTGCTTGAGGAAGAAGAGATGTTGTTGGGCCTTTGTAACCAGTGCGTCCACATGAAGAGTCCAAGAAAGCTTGTTGTGGATGACCACTCCCAGGAGCTTGACACTGTCTACTCTTTCCACCTCTGTGCTTTTAATATATAGGGGGGCATGAGTAACATTTCGCCAAAAGTCAGTAATGAGCTCCTTGGTTTTGCCTGCAGTGAGAGCTTGGTTGTTCTCAGTGCACCATTTTTCCAGGTCTTCCACCTCCTGTCGGCAGTCTGTATGGTGGTGTCATCAGCGAACTTGTAAATGGCATTAGTCTGGTATTTGGCGATGCAGTCATCAGTATACAGTGAGTACTGTCGGGGACTGAGTACATACCCCTGAGGGGGCTCCAGTGTTGAGTGTTAGTGAGGATGAAATATTGTCCCCAGTCTTCACTGATTGTGGCCTGTGGGCCAAGGAACTGAGGATCCAGTTGCAGAGAGTGTGGCGTAGTCCGAGATCACTAAGTTTAGTAATCAGTCTTGAGAGGATAATAGTGTTGAAAGCTGAACTGTAGACAATGAGTAGGATTCTAACATAACTGTTCTTGCTGTCAAGATGTTCCAGGGAGGAGTGAAGGGCAAGTGATCTGGCATCTAACATGGATCTGTTGGTCTGATAGGCAAATTGGAGTGGGTCAAGTGGAGTGGGGAGGCTGGAGTTGATTACTGCCATGACCAGCCTTTCAAAGCATTTTTTGACCACCAAAGTTAGGGTCACTGGGCGGTAGTCATTGAGACATGCTGCATGAGCCTTCTTAGGCACAGGGATGATGTTGGCCCTCTTGAAACAGGCAGGGACAGTGGCCTGCTACAGGGAGAGGTTAAAGATGTCTAACTGGCAACTCTACCAGTTGATCTGCGCATACTCTGAGTGCACGGCCTGGTACTCGGTTCCGTCCCATCGCTTTACTTGGATTCACACGAAGGAAAACTGACCTGACCTCTGATGCAGTGACTATTGGGATAGGTTCATCAGGACCTGTCGGAATAGGTGTTACCTCTCTGCCGAAATACTGTTCAAAGTGAGCATAGACGGCATTGAGATGTTCTGGAAGGGATGTGTCATCGTCTGCTATCTTGCATTGTCTCTTTTTCGAACCTATGATATCATTCAGTCCTTGCCATAGTCATTGGGTGTCTGTCTGGGTCTCTAGTTTGGATCAGTATTGGTCCTTGGCTGTGGTCATGCAAAGGTCATACTTGGATTCCTTTTTTTGAGTGGGTGTCCTGATCTGAAGGCCTCACACCTGGTTTTTAGCAGATTCTGTATGTCCTGATTCATCCAGGGTTTCCTGTTGGGGAACACCCAGATTGACTTCTTCCGTATACAGTCCTCCACACACTTGCTGATAAAGTCTGTGACAGTGGTGGCGTACTCGTCCAAGATACCTGCGCCCTGTTTGAAAACGGCGCAATCATTCCAGAGTTGATCCTCTGCCTCCTCTGACCAGCACTGGACCTGTATCCGCAAGGGGTTCTCCTGCTTGAGTTTTTGTCTGTAAGCTGGGAGAAGAAACACAGCATTGTGGTTGGAGTTCCCGAAATGAGGGTGGGGAATGGAGCGGTAGGCATCTTTCACAGTGGGGTAGCAGTGGTCTAAAATGTTCGGGCCCCATTTGAGGCAGGTAATGTTCTGGTGGTACGTGGACAACACTTTCCTTAGATTGGCTTGATTGAAGTCACCAGTTACAATAAACAGGGCCTCAGGGTGTTCTGTCTCGAGGGTGTTAGTGGTAGAGTACAGCACCTCCAGAGCTTCCTCAACCTTTGCTTGTGGCAGTATGTACATAGCAGTTAGTTTAGCAGCAGTAAATTCCCGTGGTAGATAGAAGGGGCAGCATTTGATGGTGAGGAATTCAAGGTTTAAGGAGCAATGGCTGCCCAGGGTTGCAATGTCCATGCACCACAAGTGGTTGATTAAAAAGCAAACCCCTCCACCCTTTGTCTTACCCGAGGATGCTGTACGGTCCATAAAATGGATAGAAAAACCATTAGCCTGAAGTGTGCAGTCGGGAATGAATGGGTTGAGCCAGGTTTCTATGAAGCAGAGTGCACAACACTCCTGCAGTTCACGCTGGAAGCTGAGCCGTGATCTGAGTATGTCCATCTTGTTCTCCAGAGATTGTATATTTGCTGTGAGTAAGCTCGGAAGCGGGGGGTGTCTTAAAACAGCGTAGTCTCAGTCTTACTAGCAGGCTGGCACGCTTACCCCGCTTCCTCACAGGTTTCTTAAATTTGAGTGGTGCGGTGGTCTGGTGGAGTGGATTGTGACTGCTTCCAGGTAAGTGATCCTTCCCAGGACCCTGTGGAGCAGGTAGCTTGCAGTTTAGTGTATTTTTGCAGAGGGTCTGCTTAGGACCCAATGTGGCAGGTACTGTGTGTTTTTTTTTAACCAGGTCCAGCCACGTTTTTGCAGAAGTGTTTGGTCTGATACATTCCATGTCAGGCAGGTGTCTTATGGGGTCGGGAGCATTTTGTATTGGTTCTTCCTGGGGCAGGTTTCTCAGGTCCCTCCATTTTCCGGCAGGATCCAAGCCTGGGGCTCACGTAGGCTGCCATCGGCTGGCCTGGCCTTCTTCTGGGCTGGTCGATTGGGTCATGGGTACCATGAGGTCTGCTGCCTTCATCCTGTAAGCTGGCTTTGAGGATCAGAAGAGCTTCAAACATGTGAGTTTAGATATAACATAGTTATTCGTAATTTCTAGAGTACCCTATTAAGTTTGAAGAGTGTACTATGATTGTATGAAATGTGAAACTTAGATCTGCACGCAGAAGCTTGCAAGGAGTCGACCATATTGAGCGCCATCTTGCATCCTTGTGAGGTGAATCTCACCACTGGTCCCCTCTCTCTAATAAGAGAACAGCATCCCTATGATCCAGCAGGAGTATGGTGAGGGATGCTGAAGTTATTGGACCCTTCTGGTACCTCAAATGCATGTAAATTTGGTCTGGGTCAAGTAAATGATACTATAATACCCAGGAGCAGAGATTAAGCATTCAGCCAATCACGTCTGCTCCGCCATTCAATCATGGCTGAAACATTTCTCAGCCGCTGTCTCCCGTAAACCTTGATTGCCTTGACAATCAAGAACCTATCTATCTCTGTCTTAAACATAGTCAATGACCTGGCCTCCACAGCCTTCTGTGGCAGTGAATTCCATAGATTCCCCACTCGCTGGCTGAAGACGTTTCTCATTATCTCCATTCTAAAGGATCTTCACTTTACTCTAAAGCTGTGCCTTCAGGTCCTAGTCCCTCCTAGCAATGGAAACATCTTCCCAATGTCTCTGTCCAGGCCATTCAGTATTCTGTGAGTTTCAATTTGATCCCCCCTCATTCCTTTGGTCTGTTTAGACAGAGTCACAACTCCAATGTTTATTTCCTTGATATGCTGCTGTACAGAACCAAATTGCTTCAATGACTATGTACAGGTTATTCTGCTATAATGTGTGTTTCATCAGCGTGAATTGGCTATAACGCGATTGATGAATTGTGGACATTGTTTGAATAAAGTGAATTTTTAAAATGGCATTAAATGGCATTTCATCACTGAATCCCCCTCTATCAATATCCTGAGGGTTACCATTGACCAGAAACTGAACTGGACTCACCCTATATTAGCTACAAGAGCAAGTCAGAGGCTTGGAATCCAGCAGTGAGTAACTTACCTCCTGACTCCCCAAAGCCTGTCCACCATCTACAAGGCACAAACCAGGAGTGTGATGCAATACTCTCCACTTGTTCTATCACCAACTGTCAGGAGCAGCAGTGTGTAGTAACTACAAGATGCAATGCAGAAATTCACCAACGATCCTTAGCACTTAGTGTCATAGAGTTATAGAGCATGGAAACAGCCCCTTCCGTCTTACTTGTCCAAGCCAACCAGATATCCCAACCCAATCTAGGGTTTGGATATCTGCCGGCACCCGGCCCATATTCCTCCAGACCCTTTCTATTCATATCCCCATCCATGTGCCTTTTAAATATTGCAATTGTACCAGCCTCCACCACGTTCTCTGGCAGCTCATTCCATACCCGTACCACCCTCTGTGTGAAAAGGTTGCCCCGTAGGTCTCTTTCGTATCTTTCCCCTCTCACCCTAAACCTACGCCCTCTTGGTCTGGACTCCCCCACTCCAGGGAAAAGACTTTGTCTATTTACCCTATCCATGCCCCTCATAATTTTACAAACTTCTATCAGGTCACCCCTCAGCCTCCGACGCTCCAGGGAAAACAGCCCCAGCCTGTTCAGCCTCTCCTTATAGCTCAAATCCTCCAACCCTAGCAACATCCTTGTAAATCTTTTTTGAACCCTTTCATGTTTCACAACATCTTTCCGATAGGAATAAGATTTGCTTTCCCAAAATGCAGCACCTCGCATTTATCTGAATTAAACTCCATCTGCCACTTCTCAGCCCATTGGCCCATCTGATCAAGATCCTGTTGTAATCTGAGGTAACCCTCTTCGCTGTCCACTACACCTCCAATTTTGGAGTCATCTGCAAACTTACTACCTATACCTCTTATGCTCGCATCCAAATCATTTATAGAAATGATGAAAAGTAGTGCACCCAACACTTTTCAAATCTACGCTCCCTCTAAGCTGCTTGGTGTTGGGTGTACTTTTGGAAACCACTGCTCTGCATGAAAGCTGGAGGTCCCTGCAGCAGAAAAAATAATTAGAGAGAACTTAGTTCCAAACCCACAAGCACAGCCATCGAGAAGGACAGGTGTAGCAGATGCGTAGGAATACCAACATTGCAAGCTCCCCACCAAGCCACTCAACAGCCTGATTTGCCATTCCTTCAGTGTCAAAATCCTGAAACCCCCTCCCCATCAGTGCTGGGGTCCATCAACGCCAAATGCACTGCAGCAGTTCAAGAAGACGGCTCACTCCCACCCTCTCAAGGCAACTAAACATAAATGCTGGCCCAGACAGCAACGCTGACTTCCCAGGAATGTATATTAAAAAAATTGGGCAAATGACTGCCCCATCCTTTCAAGCCTGCATGCTCTGAACTTCCAAACATACGAACATCACCATAGCAGGTAACCAGCCAGAGACTTGGAGTGAAATATCGTTAATACTGATTGTGGTATCAAAGGTGAAGGTGAGGTTATGGCTGTGCTGGGAGCCATTGTGACCTAGTCCAACTACTTCGTTGACTTTCCACACTCCACGACCACAAGCACGGTGCCAGTAAAGTTCAGTTAAACATTTTGGTGAGTGAGGGGTCAAGCTGTGAAATATCTCCCTGGCGTGATGCAGGAAATAGCACCAATTCAGTCAAGTGCAAATTATGTGGAATTCTTTCAGATAATAAGAATTTGGGAGTCAGAATGAGAGCAATTTGAGGTATGTGGTGTGATAATTGTAACATGTTTAATAGAAACATGTGACTTGAACATATCGTTCCCAGAGCTCTTCGCACATGGAGTTTTCCTCATGTCATGTCCGGATCTGTTGTCATTCAATCATGTGACTACCAGAATGGTAGGAGGCAAACCAGATCATCTCTAAAGGAGAGTCAAATAGGATTTGAAGCATTAGCTCAGTTTCTCTCTCCACAGATACTGCCAGACTTGTTGAGTTTCTCCAACGCAGACCCTTCGGCCCAACTCGTCCATGCCAACCAGGTTTCTTAAACTGAACTAGTCCCATTTGTCTGCATTTGGCCCATATCCCTCTCAACCTTTTCTATCCATGTATTTGTCCAAATGATTTTTAAATGTTGTAACTGTACCCGCCTCTAGCTGAGGGAGAAACATCGCATAATGGCAATTTACTGGATTAGTAATTCTGAGGACTAGACGAATGGTCTGGAAATCCCACTGCAGGTATTGCGGGAATATATATTTATTTATGATTAAAAACCTGCAATAAAAAGTTAGTCTCATTAATAAGGATCAAGAACCTAAGTGAATGGGCAAAAATAAATGTGAGTAAGTGTGAATTATTTGACTTTGTCCAAAAAAAGAGAGAATGTGATGTTGAATGACCTAAAAGCCCAGGCCCAGTGGAAAGTACATGTATTAGGCTCTGTGTTAGAGGAAGGATGTTGAGGAAGAAAAAAGTGTTTAGCACGGAGTTAACAGAATGCTGCCTAATATAAGCAATTACTAATACGGGAAAAACAATGTGTTAGATAGATGATTGAAGGGAAAGGGAACATGGGGAATGGGAATGGAACAGGCGAAGGGGATTAGGAATACTGCTAATCTGCAGGATTAAACCAACATGTACTGAACAGTTGGTTTCTCCTGGAGATTCACAGACTGATCAGTGAAGTACACAACCAAAAACTAGGAAGTTGCTGGTATGTACCAGGCAAGATGCCAAACAACTACACCGACAAGATAACGTGCCGTGAGAGTAGAAGGGAAGTACCAAATGCACAGATGAATGCTAAGCACAACTCTGAAAGAAAGATGGCAGTTTATTTACTCAAAAAAAACACAAGGCAGATCTGTGCTAGTCTGCTGGCAAAATAGGAAATTAAGAAACCAGAAGGTGAAATAAAAAGGGATACTTTTCACAAATTGAATCAGGAAATTGTGACCCAAAAACAAGATTAAAGTTTGAAATCAGAATGTCTAACTTGTGTTTGTAGCATGTCTGCAAACACATCTTAAAAAGGTGGACTTAAAATAACAAATTCATCATTCTTTCCTGTGATTCAACTTGGCACAGCTAGCACACTGACACAAATTAAACTTGAATCACATCAATATACAGCAGGCAGCATGACCTTGAGTCTGAGACACTGAACAACAAATTAAATTAACCTAAATGTTCCAGTTGTAATAAAATAATCTAAATGTTCACTGTCATCATTTTGCAAAAGTGACAGAAACGTCTGGGGCACACGTGCAGTTAAACACAGAAGGCTGGAAGCTGCTGTTGGGATACCCCTGATTCTCTGCGGGATGTGCTGCTGCTGTATTTGTGAATACAATACAATATACAATACAGTACAGCTCAGGAACAGGCCCTTTGGCCCACCAAGCCTGTGCCGATTCCTAATCTTTATTTAGACCCGCTGTTTATTGCCCATGGGTGATTTCCATCCCTCTGTTCGCCTCCAGTTCATTGGTCTACCAAGGTACACCTTAAACACTGCTAACATACCTGCTTCCACCACCTCCACTGGCAGCACATTCCAGGTACCCACCACCTCCACTGGCAGCGCGTTCCAGGTACCCACCTCCACTGGCAGCGCGTTCCAGGTACCCACCACCTCCACTGGCAGCGCGTTCCAGGTACCCACCACCTCTACTGGCAGCCTGTTCCAGGTACCCACCACCTCCACTGGCAGCGCGATCCAGGTACCCACCACCTCCACTGGCAGCGCATTCCAGGTACCCACCACCTCCACTGGCAGCACGTTCCAGATACTCACCATCTCCACTGGCAGTGCATTCCAGGTACCCACCATCTGCACTGGCAGTGCGTTCCAGGTACCCACCACCTCCACTGGCAGCGCGTTCCAGGTACCCACCACCTCCACTGGCAGCGCGTTCCAGGTATCCACCACCTCCACTGGCAGTGCGATCCAGGTACCCACCACCTCCACTGGCAGCGCATTCCAGATACCCACCACCTCCACTGGCAGCGCGTTCCAGGTATCCACCACCTCCACTGGCAGCGCGTTCCAGGTATCCACCACCTCTATTAGCAGTGCATTCCAGGTACCCACCATCTCCACTGGCAGCACATTCCAGGTACCCACCACCTCCACTGGCAGCACATTCCAGATACCCACCATCTCCACTGGCAGTGCGTTCCAGGTACCCACCATCTCCACTGGCAGTGCGATCCAGGTACCCACCACCTCCACTGGCAGCGCATTCCAGATACCCACCACCTCCACTGGCAGCGCGTTCCAGGTATCCACCACCTCCACTGGCAGCACCTTCCAGATACCCACCATCTCCACTGGCAGTGCGTTCCAGGTACCCACCATCTCCACTGGCAGTGCGTTCCAGGTACCCACCATCTCCACTGGCAGCACGTTCCATGCAATATTCCAAATGTGGCAGAACTATAGTTTTATACAGCTGTAAGATGACTTGCTCACTTTTATATTCCATGCCGAGACCAATGATGTCAAGCGTGCTGTGTGCCTTCCTTACCACCTTATCCACCTGTGTTACTCATTTTCAGGGACCTGTGGACTTGTACACCCAGATCCCTCAGTATGTCAATGCTCCGAAGGGTTCTGCCATTTATCATGCAATTCACACCTGAATTTGATCTTCCAAAATGCATCACCTCACTTTTGTCTAGATTAAACTCCATCTACTATTTCACTATCCAAATGTGCAAACTATATCCTGCTGCATCCTTTGACAATCCTTCTTACTACCTGCAACTCTGCCAATTTTGGTGTTATCTGCAAACTTACTAATCAGCTACATTTTCCTCCAGATCATTTGTTGTTTGTAATATATGAAGGCCCCAGCACTGATCCCTGTGGAACACCACTAGTTACTCATCTCCATTCTGAAAAGAACCACTACTTTCTGTCTTCTATGACCAAGCCAGTTTTGTATCATAAGACCATAAGACATAGGAGTGGAAGTAAGGCCATTCAGCCCATCGAATCCACTCTGCCATTCAATCATGGCTGATCGGCATTTCAACACCACTTACTACACTCTCTAGCTAGCTCACTCTGCATCCCATGAGACTCGACCTTCTGTACCAGCCTGCCATGAGGTACTTTATCAAATGCCTTACTAAAGTCCATGCAGACAACATTCACAGCCCTTCCCTCAATCATTCTTGTCACCTCAAGAAAACTCAGCCAATTTGGTGAAACATGACCTTCACGCACAAACCCATGCTGCCTATCACTAACAAGTCCATTCACTCCCAAACATGAACAAACTTCTGTCTCTCCGGATCTTCTCCAAAAGCTTCCCCATGACTGACATAAGGCTCACTGGTCTGTAATTACCTGGATTATCTGTTTCCCTTCTGAAGCAAAGGAACAACATTGGCCATTCTCTAGTCCTCTGGAACCTCGCCTGAGATCAAAGAGGATGCAACGATATTTGTTAGGGCCCCTGATATTTCTTCCCTTGCCTCCCACAGTATGCTGGGATAGTTCCTCTGGGGATCTGTCTACCTTAATATAATATTTCAAGACACCTAACACTTCCTCCTTCATTATGTTGACCTGCTCAAGAGTATTCAGACAACTTTCTCTAATCTCAACGTCCCACACATCCCTCTCTTTGGTGAATACTGATGCAATGTACTCATTAAACGATCTTATCCATTTGCTGTGGGTCCACACATAACCTCCCTCCTTTATCCTTGAATGGGCCTACTATTTCCTTAGCTTCCCTCCTGCTCCTAATGATTCTCCTTGACCCTGCTGGCCAAAGACATATTTAGCCCTCCTAGCTTCCCATTTGAGCTCCTCCCTACTTTCTCTATAATCTTCAAGGACTTTGTCTGCTTTTATTTGCCTCGATGTTGATAATTTGCCCTGTCACCCAAGGTTTCTGAATTCTGCCATGCCTGTCCTGCACTCCAATCAGCTGGTCTTTAGAAGACTCCCACATGGCTGATGTGAATTTACCCTAAAATAGCCACTTCCAATCCCCATTCTCAAGTCCCTGCCTAATTCAGTTATTGTTGGCCTTTCCCCAAGTTAACACTGTCATCTGAGGTCCACTCTTGTCCTATTCATAAGTATCTGAAAACTTATGGAATTATGGTCACTATTCCCATAATGGTCCCCCACTGAAACTTTGATCAACTGGCCAGGTTCATTTCCAATACCAGGTCCAATATGGCTCTCTCCCTCATTGGACTATCCACATACTGTTTCAAAACACACTTCCGCACACACCTTAACAAATTGCTCCCCAGTCAAACCCCCGGTCCTAAGGGAGTCCTAATCAATATGAGGGATGTTAAACTCACCCACCACAATAATGTGCTATTTTAAAATCTTTCCAGAATCTGTCTACATATCATTAGGTGGAGATGAAGCCCAGAAAATGAGAGGGGAGGAGAAAACAGCAATTGTGCAGACAAAGAAATTGATAATGGTGAGTCAGAAAAAAAGTATCAGAGACTGAAAGTGACCTTATACAGGTTTATAAATCTTGACGGGCATTGATAAAGTGAATAACCTTTTCCAAGTGTAGGGGAGTCCAAAACGAGAGGACATAGGTTTGAGGTGAGAGGGAGCAGAGGGACAACCTTTTCTCACATAGGGTGGTGCATGTATGGAACGATCTGCCGGAGGAAGTGGTAAACGTGGGTACACTCACAACATTTAAAAGACATTTGGACAAGTAGGTGAGTAGGAAAGGTTGAGAGGGATATAGGCTAAACGCAGGCAGATGGAACTAGTTTAATTTAAGATATCTGGTTGGCATGGACGAGTTGGACGGAAAGGTCTGTTTCTGTGCTGTATAACTCTATGAAAGCTGCTAATGGGGCCATTAATGGCTGAAAATGGGTTGGCTGCGATGAAAGCAGACAAAGCCAAGTGAGGACAAAGCCTGGGGTGTGCGGGTGGTTAAAGAACATAGAAGGAAGTGCTTAGGCACTAAACTTATTTAACACGATATTGAGTCCTGAAGGCTGCAAGTTTCCCAAGTGGAACTGTCCTGCCACTGTGCTCCCCACCCCAAATCTCCAGGATAATTATCTTTTTAGATGCAGTCAGTTCTGAATGGCCAACGGACCTGAAACATTGACTGCTTTCTCTCCACAGATGCTGCGAGACCCGCTGAGGTTCTCCAGCAATTTGGCTTTATGTTTCAGATTTCCAGCATCTGCAGTTTTTTTGTTCAGCTATGTTATGGAGGAGATGGTGTTGGACTGGGGTGGACAAAATTAAAAATCACACAACATCAGGTTATAGTCCAACAGGTTTATTTGGAAGCACTAGCTTGTACAAATAAACCTGTTGGGTATAACCTGCTGTTGTTTGATTTGTAACTTTTTTTTGTTTAGGTACGTTTTCAGTTTTGACCAGCAGGGGGAGGTAGCTGGTAGATTTTGGGCATTTTGTCTCCAGGAAATAAGCCAATGAGCAAGTTACTTGCTGTCTCCCAGCCATAAAGCTCCAAGTGGGCTGGATTGAGAAGTGACCTGGGATTGGAATGATTGTCCAGCAATTGAAGAAGGAACAAAAAAAGGAATAATAAACAAAACCAAGACTTGTGAATGATTGCTCAGTGGCTGAGGGAAATATATTGCTTTGTGTGGAAAATGAAAATCTCTTCTGTTCTAAGACATAAAATGTCCAAAGGGGTTTTGCTTCTTTGCAAATCTTTTTGAATTTAAGCTGAATTCCGAGATCTGTATTTCTGCTTCATTAAACCACAAGAAATAATTGGCTAAATGGTATACAAAATTGTGCAGTGATTTTCTGTTACATGGCTGAACCCTATTTTGCTACCTTGTAATTTGTGATTTTCCAGCTGTTTCTATTGAAAATTACTTTCTGAACTGCAAAAACATCCACACACTGAGTCAGGTGCAGTTCATATTCTCTTCAAAGGTTGGAGTTAGAGAGTATCGTTGGTCCACCAGAGAGGATCCATAAAGCTGAAAGATTACAAATCAGAAATAATCTAAATATACATGTGCGCACAAAATCTTGCGATCATGAAATTAAAATATGCAGTCTATCTTGTTCTTTGTCATTTTTATTTTACCACAGAGTCTCTGCCTGCTGAGAAACTAGCACCTGATCAAATACCAAAAATAGGTAATAGAGGAGATTTACCAGGTATTTCTAGGACTGGAAGGTTTGAGTTATAGGGAGATGCTGGTTAGGCTGGGACATTTTCCACTGGAGTTCAGGCGATTGAGAGGTGACCTTATAAAGGCTTATAAAATAATGAGGGGCATAGATAAGGTGAATTACAGATGTCATTTCCCTCACTTGGAGGATTTCAAGACTAGGGGGCATGTTTTGAAGGTTAGAGAGAAAGATTAAAAAAAACATAAGGGACAACTTTTTTGTAGCAGAGAGAGTGGTTTGTATGTATAATGAACTTCCAGAGTGTTATGAAGTTGAAGGCATATACTGTACCTTTAACAGAGTAAATGCTGTCCTGAACTGAGAGCTTACAAGCATCTGTGTATATGACTAGATGGCAGACTGTACTGGAAAATTGAAAATATGTAACATTTGGCTGTGAAATGAATACCTGATTTGGTTGCTGTTTTTGACAACAATTCGAACTTAACCAGTTTAAATTATGCCCCAGAATAATAAAACCCAATTGAGTTTGAATTTATTGTTTTGCCAATATTGAACCAATGAGACGATCCGACGTTGGGGATATAAAAACACAGGCATTTTGAAAATTGGAGACAGAGAAACTGCCATCGAGACACACCCAGGAAATTAGGAAATACTCTCTATCAAAGGTACCTTCTCATATGAAACACATTCACAGTGAAAAGAAAGATGACGACCCGGGGGATCGTCAGCCGGCAGACAGAAATCGAAGATGACAGCTGCTGTGTGATTTTCTTGAAATTAAGTTGATGTAATTTTAATAAGTATCTTATTGGAACAGCATATTTAGATTTAGATTTAGATTAGATTACAGTGTGGAAACAGGCCCTTCGGCCCAACAAGTCCACACCTACCCGCCGAAGCGCAACCCACCCATACCCCTACATTTACCCCTTACCTAACACTACGGGCAATTTAGCATGGCCAATTTACATGACCTGCACATCTTTGGACTGTGGGAGGAAACCGGAGCTCTATTGTTATAGAGTTGGAAGCAGGTAATAAGCAGTTAAGAGAATAGGGGGCTTAGAGTTGTGTGAATAATTGTTGTTTAATGTTCACTTTTAGAGTTAAAGAATAAATTGATATCATTTTCTTTAAATAGTGCAATTTTAGAGTTCTCAGTCATCATGTTTTTACAGATTACGAGGCAAGATGAGCTTTCTGGGACGTTTGATTTAATTAACAGGTTCACTGCTGTGTCCTATCAGAGGGAGTATGGTTTATTTATGTGTACAAAAGAAATTAGCATGTAAAGTTAAAGTGCATGGTATTGGGAGTAATGTATTTACATAAATGGAGAAGTGATTGGTAATTAGGAAGCACAGAATAGGAATAAATAGGCCTTTTTCACAGTGGCAGGTAATGGCTAGTAGGTTACTGCAGTAATCATTGCTTGGACCCCAGTTATTCAAAGTAAAATTGAGAATCGAGATGAGGGAACAAGATGTAATATCTCCACTTTGCAGGTGACAACATTGGGTGGGAGGGTGGACTGTGAGGATGCAGAGATGCCTCAGCACAATTTGGACAAGTTGAGTGTGTGGGCTGATGCATGGCAGGTGAAGTATAATGTGAATAAATGTGAAGTTATCCATTTTAGCAGCAAAACCAGGAAGGCAGATTATTACATAGATGGCAACCAATTTGGAAAGGGGGGGTGGTGCAACAACACCTGGGTGTCCTTGTACTCCAATTCCTGAAAGTAAGCATGCAGATACAGCAGGTGGTGAGGAAGGCAATTAGTATGTTGCCTTCATAGCAAGGGAATTCAAATATAGGAGCAGGGCTGTTTTGCTGCAGTTATACAGAGCCTTGGTGAGTCCTCACCTGGAGTATTAAACACAGTTTTGGTCTCCTTAGCTGAGGAAGAATGTTCTGGCTATGGAGGGATTTGCCAGACCGACTCCTGACAGAACTGACGTATGACAAGAGACTGGATCAATTAACACTAACTTCACTGGAGTTCAGTAGAATCTCAGGTTGGGGGGGGGGGTGCACACTGACCCCTATAAAACTCAAACAGGACTGGACAGGGTAAACATATGAAGGATGTTCCCACTGACCTAAGGAGTGCAAAGGAGAAATTTCTCCACCTAGAATGGTTAACCTGTGGAAAGTTAAAAAACACACAATACCAGGTTATAGTCCAACAGGTTTATTTGAAGCATGAGATTTTGGAGTGCTCCTTCATCAGGTGATTGTGGAGAATAACATTGTAAGACACAGAATTTATAGCAAACGTTTACAGTGTGATGTAACTGAAATTATATATTGAAAAAAACCTGGATTGTTTGTTAAGTCTCCCATCTTTTAGAATTAGCATGTAGATTTCAGTTCTTTCATTTGTAAATTGCAAACTTTTTTTAAAAAGTTACATTCTCAAGTGCACTTTAACAATTGGTGTCCCGTGGACCCAGGTAAGATATTGAAGGTGTTAACTCCCTGTGAGGCTGTCTGTGCCACAATGGCCAGACTGATTCTAATCTAAAAAATGGATCTACAGAATCTTACGTGGAAGTAAAATGTAATTCTGCAAGTACAAATTCACTGCACAAACTTATATGTATGTGTGCGCGTGTGTGTGAGCGTGAGTGTAAAGGCATTTAAGTGTGTGTGTGGGCGGGGGGTGAATGTGTAGGTGTATGAGAGAGGGGGTACGTATGTGTGCGTCTGTCTGTCCGTGTGCCGAGCAGAGGCTCATAGCCAAGTTCGGTACCCATGGGGATGGCCTCAACCATTGTACTACACACACACACACACGTTCAGACCCTCTCTCATACACCCCCGTACACACCCTTTCAGAGAGAGGGGGTACGTATGTGTGCGTCTGTCTGTCCGTGTGCCGAGCAGAGGCTCATAGCCAAGTTCGGTACCCATGGGGATGGCCTCAACTATTGTACTACACACACACACACACACACACACGCTCAGACCCTCTCTCATACACCCCCGTACACACCCTTTCACAGACTTAAACACCTTTACACTCGCGCTCTCACACACACCCTTTCAGAGACACTCATATTCCCCCCAAAGAAAATGAGTTTTTGGTGACGTTATAGTTTTCAAGGAATACTGGAAAGTTGATGTTTCAGAGTGAACGAAAAAGATGGTTAAAGGAGCTTTTACACAATTATGAGTATAGGTTGTGAAAGACTATATCTGCTGTTGGTGACTTAACATTGAGCACAGATCCTGTATTGTACAGAAGCTTGAAACAAAAGAGGAACAAAATTCCCTCAGTTTGTTAGGATAGAGAACGCCCAATTGAATGCAAGTGGCTACTGAAACCAAGAGTATATAATTAAGACATCATAATACATATTTGAACAAACATACAAAAGGACACAAAGAAAGAACAAGGAGATGCAATTGAACAGCTTCACTGAGGAGTTGGCTTCTGACAGGGCATGAGGGAACCTGAAGTCTCCTTTTGAATGGCAGTTCTTAAAACGTATTCAAGCTTTTTGGAATTAGTCAAGTAAGGCTTCAGAGTAGCTGTGTACACACTCCCCAGCAGGCAATCACAATGCCATTGTGAATTTTTCAGTTTGACTTTTAACTCAAAACAGTATTGGTTTCCAGATAGACCAGGCAACATGTTAATGATAAAACCCCAGGAAACCTGGACAGCATTAAGTATGACATTTATAGCACTGACTGTGACTTGAACTATGCTCATTTGGGCAATGATAATTTGGACTAGTGCAGTAGTTAAGATAACACGTTCAGGCTATGTGCAAAGCAGACCAGATTTTGGCTTGCATCTACCCTCGTGTGTCTGATCTGTAGGTAGCAGATACCTGCAATGAAAAGTCTAGTATTGTTGCTGATACAGACATCCTCCATCTTCTACTAGATGGTGACAGCAATACATATACTTCGAAATGTACAGGTTTAAAAGGGGCAAAATATGTATCGAGCACAAAAACCCACAACAAATGGTTTTGAATTTTCATTTTTTAAAAATTATCTTAAAATACTTATTCAGAAGGAACTGACTGCAGGAATAAACTCAATAATCAACAGATCAAAAAAGGTATAAAATTACACTTTCAAATAAACTACATTAATCAGCATGCGTGACTACTGTAATAATCCCACAATTAATATTCATTGACTCTAACTGCTGTCTGAAGTGTGAGCTTACCACAAAAAGCAGAATAAGTAGAAAACATCAGCACTTGCTGCCCTCATTCGGAACTGTACAAAAAACAAATCAATTCTGTTCTCAATTTCCACTAACTTTCTCATGATCCATCTCTAACAGGTTGCTTCCCTTTCTCAACTTCTTTGTCTCCATTTCTACTAATCTGTGTACTAATATTCATTACAACTTACACAGCCATCTTGACTTTACTTTCTCTCATGCTGCTTTTTGTAAGGATATTCTGTCAGTATCTCAGACTCTATCAAATCTGATTATGCGACTTTTCACAAAAGCGCTTCCTAAAGGACTTCCTTTTTCCTTAATGAAGGATTTTCCCCCAACTGCAATTGACAGGGCCCTCAACTGTACCTGACCTGATTTCTACATATTTACACAGAATTGTCCTCAATTCAAACCCCACCAGAATCAATGTTCAAAAGGATATACCTCTGCCACTTCCACCATGATGCAACTCCCAAACATTTTGCCTTCCTAAATCAGAATTTTGAAGGGATCGTTTCTTCTGGCATCTGGACCACTCCACTAATCACCCTAAATCAGTCCCTTTCCATGCAATGACAGGAAGAGGAACATCTGTACCTTGAATTCTGCTCTCCTCATTCCAAGCACTCCTTTCCAGGTGAAGCAGCCATTTACTTATTCAAAAAAATGCCTTAGCTTTGCACAGATTTATAGTCAGTGAGTAGAAAACAAAGCAGTTTCCGAAAAGGGGGACCATCCCTTCTTTCAATTGCAATCCTTCAATAATTTTTCTCAATGAATTTCTATTATTTTCCAATCTTTAGTCTACTATAGTTGCTGCTCACAATCCATTCTCCTTCACATCACGGAGATCAAAGACTTGGTGACCACTTTACAGAACACCTCAACTCAAGTCTGCAAGCATGACCCCAATCTTCTGGTCGCTTGCCATTTCGCCTTCACATGCATATTTCTGTCTTCAGCCTACAGCCACATTAGATAAGATTTACAGACAGCAGCTCATCTTCTTATTAAACACTTTACAGCCTTTTGGACTGACAGAGATCAAGAACATATCATGAACTCTGTCTGGAGATTTGAATTATATCCCAAATGCCACCCTGTGTTTTGTTTTAATGTTTTGCTTTCAGACCAATCCGGTGTTTATTTTGTTATGAACACCGACTGTGGATCAATGCTTTGCTTTATTATCATTTTTAATCAACTTTTGCCTCTTGCTCCAGTAGATTTTGTCATTTAATCTCCTCACTCTCTTAACCTATCGATGCCCCTTCACCGTCCCCCTCTTTTCGACCATACAACATAAAATTCTGCCTATAATTCTATTTAAATTTATACTTTCATTCCGGAGAGTCATATTAGGTGTGAAATCTTAACTCCGTTTATTTCTTCATAGATGCTGCCGATGTGATGTTGTTCCAACACTTCCAGTTTTTATTATGGAAGATTCAGCAGACTTACTGGGAATTATCGGATGGCCACTGAATCAAACAGAAGTTAGGAAAAGTCAGAAAATATAGAAGTACATAATAAATTTTCCCTTGGAATTTCGTGCATGATAGCAAGATCTTCATTCAATGTCCTTAACCAACATAAGAATGTTACAAATATCTTAAATACAGTACCAGTATAAATTAGAGCAAATCATATGCTTTACTTCTTAGTAACATCACTGCAAGAAATAGATAGATAGAGTTGTACTTTCATGAACACTCTCTCTGTTGAGTACATGAAGACAACTGTCACGCTCGCATTAAAAAAAAGTCCAGCTAAGAATCCATAGCCAGTACCTGGAGTCATACAAATCTCAGATATTGGCAGTCATCCATTCATGTGAGACAGAAACAAATGATGTGAAAATCACTCAAGCGCTCTGGGCACAAATGCATTTAACTAAGACACCAAGAACAAATGAAAAGACAATGATCGAATCCAGTTATCCACTTTGCTGAGGAGTCACCCGAAAAACTAAATGCAACTGCTCAACTGCATTATATTACTTTAACTCTGTACATCACCTCCTCCAGTCACAGTAATTCCTGTGTTGGACACACATAGAAGGTTAGTGTTCTGACATGGACAACTGCTTATAATCTAGTGTTAAAGTAACCTGAAGTGCGCAATGTCATCTCATGGATGTCACCGGTATTTCTGATGTAGACTAAACTAGTTGCATTTTATAGTTAGTATATTTTTGACCTTTACATCTATATTTCAAAAGGTGTCAGGTTCAGTGATTGCGAAATGACAAACAACCACAGAAGAACCCAATCTCCTGTTACTCCATGCCTCCCTATGTTTTAAATATACAGTTTTACAGTTGCCCTTGTCGCTGTCCACAAGTGTGAACATTTTGCACCTTCTCCCTGTAAAATAACCTGACCGTGCTGGGCCTCTTATTGAGATATATGTAACATCAGTAGTCACAGGTGAGGTGCCAGAAGACTGGAGGTTGGCTAACGTGGTACCACTGTTTAAGAAAGGTGGTAAGGACAAGCCAGGGAACTGTAGACCAGTGAGCCTGACGTCAGTGGTGGGCAAGTTGTTGGAAGGAATCCTGAGGGACAGGATGTACATGTATTTGGAAAGACAAGGACTGATTAATAATAGTCAACATGGCTTTGTTTTTGAGAAAACATGTCTGACAAACTTGATTGAGTTTTTTGAAGAAGTAAAAAAGAGGATTGATGAGGGCAGAGCAGTAGATGCAATCTATGATAGGATCCATGAAGAAGGCGTTTGGTATTGGTCAGAATATTGTGTACAGGGGTTGGGAGGTCATGTTGCGGCTGTACAGGACATTGGTTAGGCCACTGTTGGAACATTGCGTGCAATTCTGGTCTCCTTCCTATCGGAAGGATGTTATGAAACTTGAAAGGGTTCAGAAAAGATTTACAAGGATGTTGCCAGAGGGAGGATTTGAGCTATAGGGAGAGGCTGAACAGGCTGGGGCTGTTTTCCCCGGAGTGTCGGAGGCTGAAGGGTGACCTTATCGAGGTTACAAAATTATGAGGGGTATGGATAGGGTAAATAGGCAAAGTCTTTTTCCTGGGGTGAGGGGGGTCCAGAACTAGAGGACATAGGTTTAGGGTGTGAGGGGAAAGATATAAAAGAGACCTAAGGGGCAACGTTTACACACAGAGGGTGGTATGGGTATGGAATGAGCTGCCAGAGGAAGTGGTGGAAGCTGGCACAATTGTAAAATTTAAGAGGCATTTGGATGGGTATATGAATAGGAATGTTTGGAGGGATATGGGCCGGGTGCTGGCAGGTGGGACAAGATTGGGTTGGGACACCTGGTCGCCATGGATGGGTTGGACGGAAGGGTCTGTTTCCGTGCTGTACATCTCTATATGGACTGCAGTAAGGCGTTCAACAAGGTTCCCCATGGGAGACTGATTAGCAAGGTTACATCTCACAGAATACAGGGAGAATTAGCCATTTGGATACAGAACTGTCTCAAAGATAGAAGGCAGAGAGAGGGTGGTGTTGGAGGGTTGTTTTTCAGACTGGAGGCCTGTGACCAGTGGAGTGCCACAAGGATCGGTGCTGGGTCCTCTACTTTTTGTCATTTACATAAATGACTTGGATGCAACCATAAGAGGTACAGTTAGTAAGTTTGCAGATGACACTAAAATTGGAGGTGTAGAGGACAACGAAGAGGGTTACCTCAGATTACAACAGGATCTGGACCAGATGGGCCAGTGGGCTGAGAAGTGGCAGATGGAGTTTAATTTAGATAAATGTGAGGTGCTGCATTTTGGGAAAGCAAGTCTTAGCAGGACTTATACACTTAATGGTAAGGTCCTAGGGAGTGTTGCTGAGCAAAGGGACCTTGGAGTGCAGGTTCATAGCTCCTTGAAAGTGGAGTCGCAGGTAGATAGGATAGTGAAGAAGGTATTTGGTATGCTTTCCTTTATTGGTCAGAGTATTGAGTACAGGAGTTGGGAAGTCATATTGCAGGACATTGGTTCAGCCACTTTTGGAATATTGCATGCAATTCTAGCCTTTTTCTTATTGGAAGGATGTGGTGAAACTTGAAAGGATTCAGAAAAGATTTACAAGGATGTTGCCAGGGTTGGAGGATTTGAGCTATAGGGAGAGGTTGAACAGGCTGGGGCTGTTTTACCTGGAATGTCAGAGGCTGAGGGGTGACCTTAGAGGTTTATAAAGTCATGAGGGGCATGGGTAGGGTAAATAGACAAAGTCTCTTCCCTGAGGTTTAGGGTGAGAGGGGAAAGATATAAAAGAGACCTAAGGGGCTACGCTTTCACACAGAGGGTGGTGCGTGTATGGAATGAGCTGCCAGAGGAAGTGGTGGAGGCTGGTACAAATGCAACATTTAAACGCATCTGGATGGGTATATGAATAGGAAGAGTTCGGAGGGATATGCGCCAGGTGCTGGGGACTTGTTTGGGTTGGGATATCTGGTCGGCATGGACAAGTTGGACATGCTGTACATGTCTATGACTCTATGACACTCCACACCCACTTTAACCTTTATCAATCAAGCCACCTGCTTGTTGTCAGTTAGAATTCAGTACAAGTTGTATGAGCACATTCATTCCTCTAATTTACCCTGAAGTGATAGGAGAAAGTGAGCAGTGTAGATGCTGGAAATGAGTATCGAGAGTGTGGTGCTGGAAAAGCACAGTAGGTCAGGCAGCATCCAAGGAAAAGGAGAATCGACATTTCAGGCATAAGCCCTTCATTAGGAATGAGGACTAGGCCTAAACAATCTTATAAACTTTAACAACTGCATTTTTCAAACACTTCAGAAGTTTAAGGTAACGCCCTAAATAGAGAGGAAATAAATCACTTCCAGACTAAATTAGTTAAATTTAATGTTTAATGTCTAAGCTGGAATGGATCTTTGGATTATCCACTCAAACAGGTTTGTCTAAGGATATTCCAAACGACTAAATTCTTTCTTATGAAGATAGGATTTGCTTTGTTGGGTTTAAAAGTGCTGTGCAATCCTGCTGTTCTGTTATTCACCTACATGTTCAGCCAGCATGTTTTAAGAGAAATCGTTATGTCTTTTTCTTAGAGGCAGGATAATTTTACAGTTCTCCAAAGGAATAACAAGAATCCAAAAGAGAAAGCTGAAGCATTTCAACAGTGTTCGTAGAATACATCTGAAAATCCTACAATTAATTGAGCATTGCTTGTATTTTAATTGACAAATTAAATTGCATTTCCAATTTTTTTTACAACTTCAATAACAACTTCCTTCCAACGGACCTGGTGCAAGATAACATTACTCACTGCAAAACTGAATTGAATAAAACTCATTTCCTATCAGGGTAATCACGTTAAACCCATATGTGGTACTCACCAGTGAAGGGAAGACTTCATACAACTTGCAATCAAAACTTAGCAAACTTGGCAAAAAATTCAGCTGCAATTCAAGGCATTAGTACCTTCACATTTTACTGAAAATACAATTATTGTGTTTTTGTTTTGGTCAGTGATGTAGCCGAGGGGTTATTATTAGAACAAAATAGATGATTGCAACCATGGAGGTTGAAGAAAGCAAGATGTATTACTTCCTTTTCTTTTGGTATTCAGATTAACTATAGCCTGCTGCTGAATTGCAACAACACAATAACTGAAATGCTTGGTAGAAAGTTTAGGACGAAGGCATTTATTTAGATGGAAATTCTTGCACAGATCCAGAATATTTTGAGAAGAAACAAATCCAACAGTAACACATGCTGAATGCAAGCAAAAATGTAACATGACTAAGTCACTAATATTTATTTCCCTTAAAAAGTATCACCCGATAACACTTTCCTAAATTCTGAGGTGAGCCAAACATTTCTATTTGTTGCTACTAAAACTTCATATATTGCTGTGGAAGAGCATTATCATAGTATCTCTTTCACCTATCCTCAAATACAGTCATTAAATGAAAACATTTAAATATCTGGGGGGAAAATAACTTGGCAACCAGTTTGGAATGGGAAATATATATCAAAATGTTTGATTACCAGGTCATATTAAAACCTGCAGTACTCATCACAGAAAACAAATTTCATCCCATTCCAATGTTAGCTTGTCAACTCTGATAAGGCACACATGTAAAATTAAGAGTAAAATACGCACATTTTTTCAAATGATTACCACTGCAGGTTTTAACAGTATCAGCTTTCTGCTGATTGAACATTGAAATAATTGTCAGAAGAAAATGTGAAATACCGCAGATGCTGGTAATCAGATAAAAAAAATGAAGGATTCAAGTCTGGAGTTCAATTTAGCCCTGATAACTTTACATTGAATAGAATAAGTTCTAAACTTCATTTTTAGATGACTCAGTTGTAAACTAAAATAATTAAGAGTGACTAAGTAGCATGACAGCATTATCAGTGTTTTTTTAAGTAATAAGATGTACATTTTCCTTTCAAGTCTTGTAATACACCATTGTAGCTGAAGGGATAAGTTTCCAGTTTCCACATTTTGATAAAGACATACTAAATCAAATTAATCAACGATTACTCTCATTTTCTTCTGTAACTGCACATAGCATGTATTCTGTACTGCATTCAGTATAAACACATTAGCTAAACACAACAAAAACCATACACATTGCAAAATATACATATTCCCTTCAAAAAGCTTCTGAAGATTTTCAGAAGGCCAAAAGAAAAATCCTATGCATTCCATGAGAAAAATGAGATCACAATGAAATTTGCAACTTCACTTCATAAAAATAAATAGTGATGACTAGAGACCAATACACAGATATCACTGCACAGATTAGGTTCAGAGAAAGTGTGTGTCTTTTGTTTTGTCAGTTTTCTGTCAGTGATCATTCTTACTTTGGTACAATTTTACAGGTGCTGCCTGCCAGCTAGAAACTTCCCCAAGCGTCCAATTTGACAGCCTGTTCTAGCAGCAGCAATCCAGAGAGGACATCATGGTTTTGGTATCAGTGAATGCCCTTTAGTATACGGTGTAGAAATCACCAGAGAGCAATCAGTAACAGGAACCCTTGCAAGTTTGTTTCTGGTTCACCAAGGGAAGTTAATGCCAGTTCTTGCACCCAAAGTGCCCACTTGGCTCAAATCCAGAGAGAACATCTCACCTTTGTACTTGACCTGAACAGTCTCTAGTCTGACCAGTGACTTCTCACGTTTTTGTTTAGTTTGTGGCTGTTTATGATACTGCAGTGCAATAAAACAGAATCCGTTGATTGCTGAGTTTCGTTTTACTTCCAACACTATCCCAAAACATGAACAATCAATTCATATGTAGTCATCATAATGGCAGTGTTTGGAATCTGCCGTATCAGCTGTGCCTGTAGTCCTCTATAAAAAGCAAAATAACCTTCCTCTATTGCCACTAGACGTGCAGTTTGCAAAAATGATTTGTACTTTGTGCCTTCTTCCCGTAATCGTGTCCTTATTACCTCTGAAAAACAAATGAAAAATGATGAAAATGCTATTTTTTCCTTCTCTTCAATTTTCACTTTGATGCTCCGCTCAGCATAATTAACTGACTCTCAAAAAACAGCTAGCAATCCTGTTCTTTTACGAAGTACCAACTGTCCAGGTGCATGTCCAGACCATGGGTCTTTTATCAAAGGAAAAGTTGATCTGTCTTCATATGTACTTTCTAAAAAAAAAGTCACTGAATAGTTGATGTACACAGAATCTAACTCATTATTTTGCATAACTCTAGATAGAGGATTAAGAGGCGAGCATTTGAACTCCTCAGCACAAGTCCAGCACCTTCCCGGTGGGAATAGCTTTGTACCACTCCAAATAGTCCTCTGAAACACCAGGGGCCCACTGTAATGTGAGCGTACATGCAGGAGCACTTTTCAACTTTTTTCTAGACAAGTAATAAATTATACACATCACTGTATGAAGTAAAATAAAATCAGAATGAAAAAGTGAAAATAAAGATAGGATGATAAAAGAACCAGAGTGGAGATGAAAATTTTTATTTTGTGCACAGAATTTATGATTATCTGAAGTACAGAGTTTGAGGAATTGGTGGAAGCAAATTCAATGGTAACTTTTAAAAGGGAATTGGTTACTTATTTTAAAAGGATATAATTGCAGGTCTGTGGGCAAAGAGCAGAGGTGTTGGAATAATTGGATAGCTTTTTTCAAGAACTGGCCCAAGTACAACTGAATAGCTTTCTTTGAATCATATGATTTTATCAATCATTCTTGAAATAAACTTGCCAAAACATAATCATAAAAGGAAAACAAGCCTAGTGTTGAAACACAGGTTGTGACAGCAAACAAGGGTATATTTTACTGCATTCTACTAATACTAAAAGCTGCAGTCAGCTTTGTAAATCACTTTGTATATGCACATTTATAATTGCACAACACTGGGTTGAGGGAAGTGTGAACATTCCAAGTACTGTGAAATTATCTGGAGTTAGTTGGGAAAATGTGCCATAGGAACTGAAATTACTTGCAGCCACAAAGAAGCCATAGACCTTGATGGGAATCAATGCCTTCAGAAGAAAGGAGAGTTTCTTTGGAGAAGGATGGATTTAACAATAAAGGAAGAAATAATTAAATACAACACAGAAGACAAAGACGACATTAAAGTGAATCTAAGTTATGAGGGAAAATAAGATAGAACAAAATATTTTTCTCCCTATAGCTTTCATATCGTGTTATAGAGTCAGAGATGAACAGGACGAAAAGAGACCCTGTGGTCTAACCCGCCAATGCCAACCAGATTTTCTAAATTAGTCCAATTTGCCAGCATTTGGCCCAGATCCCTCTAATCCTTCCTATCCTGTACCGATCCAGAAGCCTTTTAAATGTTGTAACTATACCAGTCTCCACCGCTTTCTCTGGTAGCTTATTCCATACACACATCACCCTCTGCATGAAAAGGCTGTCCCTCAGGTTCCTTTTAAATCTTTCCCCTCTCACTTTAAACCTATGCCCTCTAGTTCTGGACTCCCCTACCCTGGGGAAATGGCCTTGATTGTTCACCCTATATGTGCCCCTCATGATTTTATAAACTTTTATAAGGTCCGAGAGGACTTACACTAAAACTATGTCCCCTGGTTTTGAACATCCTTTCTGCACCTAACCCATTCAGTCCTGTTATAATTTTACAGGGTTCTATGAGATTCCTTCCCTCTTCACCTCATTCTTCTAAACTCCAGTGGACACTATTCCAATAGACTCCAATCTCTCCTCACCGCTTTGTGACCATGCTGGGACTGGACTTTTTTTTTTAATAAAGTCATTTTAACATTTATATTCTTGGTGAATCTCAAACAATGTGATCACAATCACATGATACTATGATTAACACAACAGATCAAAGCTGTCCCTGTAAAAGTTGGTTGCACTACACCATTAGTCAACAGAATAAAATACAATTGCAGCTAGGTTTTTGAGCAACTAATTTTGCAGTCCACTTCACTTGATCCCCAGAAAGTGAAAGCTATAGATCTGAATTGACAAATTTAAAACAGTACAGCACAATAAGAGGGTCATGACTATGTTCCTATTAAATGCATTGGGGGGGGAAAAAAAAGTAAAAGTCAACAGAACATTGTTTTATAAAGACAAAAATTAAATGTTATCAGATTCCTTCATTGAAGGCCTCAAATATTCCATAAAATAATAGAAAATTATATCCAGTTTCCAAAGTAAAGTACAATTCGGTGACATTGACAGAATTTTAGATTTAAAAAAAAATCAAATTGTTGTCATATATCAGTTAACTAAAGGCAGTAATCAACAAATCAAAGGGGAAGAACAAGGGAGACGTACCATGAGGGTAAGCAGTACAAGATGCACAAGTCTTAGAAAAGCCAGCTGCCATCATCAATCCTAAAAAGTCTGAAGCTGTCTTGTCATTTTCCCTCACAGCGAATCTCCACTCTTCTAAATGTTTCTTCAATGCTTCATAAATAACAAAATGAATCACAGTCTCAGAGATCCCAGCATACGAGGCAGTCAAACCTCTGTAAAAACCTTTGAATCCTTCTGTTTGATAAACATTTTTTGCACACTGGAAAGCATTGGTTGCTTTTTCACCTCGCTTCCTACAAATAGTGAGAAATCAATAAAAGGTTAAGAATTTCATACTTGGTTACTATGAATGCAAACATTTTAAATCACATATGTTCGTGTAGCCTACCTGCTTTCCAGCTGCATTCTTGTTTTGACCAGCCAAATTGGGTTCATCAATGTGTTTGTAATGAAGCCTAGTATATATAAGAGGCACATGTATTTAATTCCAATTCACATTTTGAAATATTATCACAAATGCAATGATCAAGCATGACCATCAGCTTCAGGGATCAACATTTTAACAAAGCACATTAATAGCAGTCATATTTTATATATGGATGTGATACAATTCATAGTACTCATTTGTTGATGAGTAAAAATAAAATTTGGATAATTTGATAAGGGATACAGAAACAAGAATAAGCCACTTAGAATAAGTGAGGGGCTGTCATTCAATGAAAATATGATTAATTCACAATCTAACTCCTCAAACCCAACTTAATATCATTGGAAAAGTTTTGAAAACTAATCTCAGATTAAAATTAATAATTGGTCTAGCATCAGTTCTCACTTTCAGAAAGAGCTCCAAACCTATGTGTCAAGTGTTTCCAAATTTTATTTCAAAAAGTCTTGCACTAAAATTTAATACTATGCCCTCAGTCCAAGTTTCCTCAACTGTTGAAAATATTTTACTGCCATCTACCTGTCTGTTATCTCTAATAAGTTGGAAACATCAAAACACCCATTTTTAATATTGAAAAAGTACACACCCACCCCATGGTAAAATGGCATTGAAGGTTTTGGAAGATATGAACATACAGCAACCAATTAAGAGCTGAGATTGCATGTTTGCTTTTATTACAAGAGAATGAGAGTATGGAGAAAAGATGTCGTAATGCAATTACGTACAGATGACACCACACTGAACACTGAGTGCAGTTTTGATCTCCTCACATATGGAAAGATGTACCAGTCACAAAGTGAGTGCAACTAAGTTTCACTAAACTAATTCTTGGGTTGAAAGGATAGTCCTGTGAGGAAATATTAAATAGAGTGCACCTATATTCTTGAGTTTTAAAGAATGAGAGCTGATCTAATTCAATACACAAAATGCTTTTAGAGACTGACCAGGTAGGCATAAATAGATTTCTACTGGCAGGAGGACCTCTAGAACCAGAGGTCATAATCTCAGAGTAAGGGGCAGTTCATTTAGGACTAAGGAGAGGAATCTTTAATTTCAATCAGATGGTGGTGAACCTTTGGAATTCTCTATCCCAGGCGACTATGGCAACTCAGCCATTGAGTATATTCAAAACCGATATTGATAAATGTCTACATTTTAAAATCAAGGACTGTGGAGATAGTGCAGGAAATGGTGTTGAAATAGAAAACCTGCCATGACCTCAATGTCAGGGAGTGCTCAGATTTGAATGGCCTACTCCCAAATAAATATTTTAGTTAATACTTAATAATTATTTAGTACTTACTTGCAAAACCAGCAGAACACATGTTGACAACATTAGAATTTGGCACAAAGATTGCATTACACTTCTCCTTCGTTTTGGAGTATGCAGCAAAGTAGATTGCTCTGTACAGGAACAAAAATAACAACTCATTAAACATTTATTGCACTTAATGACGGATAACAGACACATTGAATTATTAAATAATTTAGGTAACATTAGAACTTGGTATTTAAAAATGAAGGATACCATTTGATGCTCAAGATACTGACTACGTCAGCAAATAGCAAGGTAAAAAAATCATGAAAGGACTTGTGGACCCCAGGAATCAAATTTACTTGACATGAAAAAATGCATATCAGTGTGGTCAGCAAAGAGGATACCAAAGAAGACTTATGAATGAATTTGGATTATTTCAAGATTTATCTGAACAGTCTGTTGCTCAATCTGGAAATAAAGCAACTACAATCACATCCGTGGTCTTGTACACCAGAGATCCCTATGTTTGTCATCAGAACAGATCTGCATAATAACTAACAATTTAAAAACTTTACATAATATATACAATCACTGAAAGAAGTTGCTCAATAGGTAGGTGCACTGTACAGACCAGAAGGTTTCCCTGTCTATGTTACGTGAACCAGGGACTAATAAGCATAATTATTGTCAGTATGCCTGGGTTGAGGAAAGGCTAATGTTGCAAGATTAAGCATTTGATGACCCATCAAGATAATATAGAGCGGTATATCACCAGTTTGTCCATAAAAATGTTCTGAAGATGCTGGTAACCTGAAATAAAACCAGAATTTTGTTTCAGCAGTGGTTAGCACTGCTGCCTCACAGCGCCAGAGACCCGGGTTCAATTCCCACCTCAGGCGACTGACTGTGTGAAGTTTGCACATTCTCCCAGTGTCTGTGTAGGTTTCCTCCGGGTGCTCCGGTTTCCTCCCACAGTCCAAAAATGTGCAGGTTAGGTGAATTGGCAATGCTAAATTGCCCGTAGTGTTAGGTGAAGGGGTAAACGTATGGGAATGGGTCTGGGTGGGCTGCGCTTCGGCAGGTTGGTGTGGACTTGTTGGGCCGAAGGGCCTGTTTCTACACTAAGTAATCTAATCTAATCTAAATTGTTGCAAGTACTTGACAGGTTTGAGGAAAGATAAATAGTGTTTCAAGAAATGTTGATGCAAGACCATTAACTTGAAATGGTATTTCTATTTTTTTTATTTTTACCTCCACAGATTCCACCAAACTTGGTGAGTACTTCCAGAATTTCTGCTTTAAATCAGTTTGCCCACAACTCTTTTAGGGGAGTGTCGATGATACAGTGAAATTGTTACTGGATCAGTAATCCTGAGACCCGAGCTATTGTTCTGGGAACATAGATTTGAATTCCACTATGGTACATGGTGAAATATGAATCAATAAAAGTCTTGAGTATGGGAAGGAGGCCCTGCACCACAGCGAAAATGGCTGGGAAGAGTATACTATTTTTCTCACTTATAGTTTGTAAAGGTCTTTATTTTTGGTTTAGTTTATAAAGGCAGAGATCCAAAGAACAAGGACAAGAACAAAGAACAAGCTGACTTTAAGGGCAATCTAAGGATTTAATTTAAAAGGAGAAGTCAAAGAAGTAGAGCTCAAGGCTGTGTTGTGCTCCTCAAGCTCTATGTGGGAAGTCTGGCACAGTTCCAGTGCCAGGGACCAGAGTGTGTATAGAAGTATCGCAGTTCCTTGAAGTCCAAGTTTCAGAGTTCAACCAGCGACTGGAGATGCAGCGAGCATCCGCAAGGCTGAGAGTAACATGGATCGCACAAAGTGGTGGTCACACTGCAGGCTAAGACTTGCAGACGTGAAGGGAGTGAATGGCCCCCAGGCAGGAAATGCAGAAACTCTGTGGCTATTGCTTTGTAAAAATTGATGGATCACTCGATACTATTGGGAGGCAAATGGCAACACGCAAATGCATTGCACCACAGTTGGCAGTGCTGTACAGGAGAAGAAGAATAAGTGTGGGACGGCTATACTAATAGTGAACAGCCAAAATAATAGTTGTATAGGAAAGGGCTAGATGTGTCTGTGGCTGCAAATAATACTCCAGGATGGTATGTTGCTTCATGGGTGCTAGGGTCAAGGATGTCTTGCAGCAGGTATGGGACATTTTGGAGAGGGAGGGCGAATAGTCCATGATTGTGGTACATATGGTATGAATGACACAGGTTTAAAAAAAAACCTTAAAAGCAGAACATAGGCTGAGTTAGGAAACACATTAAAAATAGGACCTCAGAAGGTAGTGATCTCAGGATTGCTACCAGTTTCATATGCTAGTCAGATGGAGAAATAGCAGGATATATCAGACAAATATGTGACTGGACCGAAGGTACGAGGGGGACAGTTTCAAATTCTTGGGATATTGGAACTGGTCCTGGGGGGAAGTATTTGCTAGTGCAGTTAGGGAGGGTTTAAACTCAAGTGACAAGGAAATGGGAACTGAGACAGGGAGACAGAAGAGGGTGATACTAGGGCAAAATAAAAGGCAGAATGGGACATGAGAAAAGCATTAGACAGAATTCAAAGGTGAGAATTAAACAAGTACAAAATAATGCAAAAAGGACTAAGAATGTTAAAAAGACGAGCCTCAAAGCCTTGAGTCTTAATACATGTCAGGTACACTTTAGCCACACGTCCAAAAACCAGAGACCTAATAAATGAAAATTTTCTCGAAAGCGAACCCAAATGGACCTGAACAGACTTGTAGACCTGCTGAGGTTGGGCCATTTGGAAAAAAAACCTGCTTTGACCCAAGTTTTATCCCCCTCCAAAGTCCTGAATTCTGTCTCTATAGGTCCATTTGACTTTGTTTAGGCCATGCAAAACATCCCAAGCATTCAATGGGAAATTAGAGACAAGCAATAAAGGTGCACCTACAAATATAACTTGAATTCACATATAGATTGAGCAAACCAAAACAATAACAATATCATAGAGGAGAAATTCCTGCAGTGTGGGAGGGAGGTATCTGTATCAATATGTTGAGGAACCAGTGAGAGAACAGGCTACCCTAGACTGGGTATTGTGTAATCAGAAAGGAATAATTGGCAATCTAGTTCTGCAAGGCCTCTTGAGGAGGAGTAAGCTGAACATGATAGAATTCTTCATTAAGGTGGAGAGTGTCCTAGTTGATTCTGAGGCTTGGGTCCTGAATCGAAATAAAGGAAGCTACAATGGTGAGACACAAGCTATTATAAATTAGCGAGGTGATTTAAGCATGTGATGGAGGATTGGCAATAGTAAATATTTAAAAGCTTTATAATGAAACTGCAAGAGTGGTTCATTTCTGCATAACAAAAATTAAAATGGAAAAGATGGTTCAGCCATGGCTAAGGGAAGTTTGGATAGTATTAGATCCAACAAAAGAGCATAAAAATTGTCTAAAACAATAGCAGCCCTGAGAATTGGAAGCACTTTAGATTTCAGCAAAAGAGAACTACAGGACTGATTAGAAGAGGGAAAATAGAATACAGCAGTAAGCTTGTGGTAACATACAAATTAATTGTAAAAAGCTTCTAGAAGTATGTGAGGAGAAAAAGATTAGTGAAAACAATACAAGTCCCTTACAGTCAGAAAGTGGGCAAGTTATATTGGAAATAAGGAAGTGGCAGTCCAATTAAATACATACTTTGGTTCTGCCTTAATACAGGAAGACATGAAAGTATTAGGAACAAGGTCAAGTGAGGAGGAGAAAGAATTGAAAGAAATTAGTATTTCTATAGAACCTGTGTTGGAAATCAATGAGATTGAAAGCTAATAAATCCCTTTGGTCTGATCAGCTACATCTCAGAATTCTTAAAGAAAAGGCCCGAATAATGCATTGATAATCTTTCATGATTCTGTAGACGCTGGAATAGTTCTTATAGTCAAAGGGTAGCTAATGTAACCCTACTATTTCAAAAAAAAGAGGTAAAGAGAAAAAATGGAATTATAGACCAGTTAGCCTGACATCGATAATGAAGAAACTGCTCGAGGTCATTATCAAAGATTTAATAGCAGAACACTTGGAAAGCAGTGACAGAACATATTCATGAAATGGAAATTATTTTGATAAGTCTACTGGAATTATTTTTTCAGGATGTAATTAGGAGAGTTGATAAGGAGGGAAAAAAAAGTGTTATGAAGTTGAAGGTGTGGACTGTACCTCTGAGAGTGAATACTGTTCTGCACTGAGACCTTACAAGTACCTGTGATATGACCAGATAGCAGTCTCAGGGTGTACTGGAAAATTTCACATTTGGCTGTGAAATGGATACCTGAGTTGGTTGCTGATTTGACAACAATACGAATTTAACCAATTTAAATTATGCCCCAGGATACTAAAACCCAATCGAGTTTGAATTTATTGTTTTGCCAACATTGAACCAATGAGACGATCCATTGTGAGGGATATAAAAAAAGGCAGGCGTGTTGAAAATTGGACAGAGCAACTGCCATCAACACAGATCCAAGAAATTAGGAAACACTCTCTATCAAAGGCACCTTTTCACATGAAACACATTCGCAATAAAAAGAAAGACGGCAAGTGCGGTAGAGTTAGAAAAACTTAAACTACAACCTGAGGCAAATGGAGTTTGAAGATAAAGAAAGAGAGTAAACGAGAGAGAAAGAAAGGGAGATGATTCTTAGCTGAGCAAGGAGTGAGGGACAAGAAAGAGAAAGGGGAGAGAGAATTTGAACTTCAGAAGTTGTGATTTAGTCAGGAAAGTCAAGTTAACAGAATGGTAATGAAGAGGGAAGGTAGTAATGCATACAAACATGTTAAAACATTGCCACACTTTGATGAGAAAGATGTCGACACCTTCTTTATTTCATTTGAAAAACTGGCTAGATAGATGGAGTGGTCAGAGAACTTGTGGGTAATTCTAGTTCAGACTAAACCGGCAAGCAGAGCTAGTGAGGTATTTGCAATGCTGTCAGAAGAGGGGTCAAGAGATTATGCAGATGTCAAACAGGCTATTTTGACTCGTACCAGAAGCGTATAGACAGCAGTTCAGAATTAAAGGAGGAACCCCAGGTCAGACTTATGTCGAGTTCAAAAAAATTAAACATAGTAATTTTGATAGTTGGGTGCAGTCCTTAAAGATAGATAAGGTCTATGAGGCTCTAAGAGAGATTATTCTGCTGGGGGAGTTTAAAACCTCACTTCTAGAGATGATAAGAATTCATGTGGATGAACAGAAAGTTCAAGAAGTGAGAAGAGTGGCAGAGATGGCAAATGAAAATGCATTGGTGCACAAAGCAAAATTTAGCTTCCGGCAAGAATTTAATCTTGAGAAGAATACAAATTTGGGAGAAGGGGAGACCCTACACTACAAAAAACAAAGCAGAGCACACTGGTAATAGTTTACCACAGATGAAGAAGCCCAAGAGGGTGAAAAGGAGGTGAAAGGCCTCAAGTGTTTCCACTGTGGTAAGGTGGGACATGTAAAGTCACAGTCCTGGTCACTGAAGAAAGGCACTGTGGGAAAATATGTGGTAAAAGGGGCTAAGCCAGTGGCATTAATAAAAGCAGTAAAGAAAACCCCAAGAAAAGTCAAAGCGCAGCAGGACAGTGCACAGCCTAAACAGGGGTAGGGTATTGAGTTAAGAGCCTGATCTCTACAAAGACTTCGCCTCTGTGGGTAAAATTTACTCAGGAACTACAGAGGGAATTGTGAAAGAAGTTATAACTTTGAGAGATACGGGATCTAATCAGTCTCTCATAGTAAGAGATTAACACATTTGTACACGGACATGTTGCCGGAGAGAGGGGGGAAATTTGTGGCATAGATAACTGAAATGTAGCATTCCCTTGTGTAAGATCAGGTTGGAGAGCCAAATCAAGACTGGGAAGTAACAGTGGGAGTGATTGACAGTGTCAGTTCCAGGAATACAGTTTGCTCTTGGGAATGAACTAGAAGGATCCAAGGTGGGATTGACACCCTTGTTGTGGAGAAGCCAAAGGGAAACCCAGGGAACTGAGGAGTTAAAAGAAAAATATCCTGGAATTTTTCCAAACTGTGTAGTAACAAGATCGCACTATCATAAGTCATAGCTGGAAGCAAAAACTAGAGAGAAAGACGAAGTATGTGAGGAGAAAAAGATTAGTGAAAACAATACAAGTCCCTTACAGTCAGAAAGTGGGCAAGTTATATTGGAAATAAGGAAGTGGCAGTCCAATTAAATACATACTTTGGTTCAGTTAGCGGACACCCTATTTGATGTAATGATGCAGAAAGAACCTGAACAAGCAAAGGATCAGGCAGAAGTGTTTAGTCCTGAAAGGCAAATGGACTTACAACAGAAGGAATCAATTTATTCCTGAGGGCTATTATCTTAAAGATAGAATCCTAAGATGAAAATGGAGAGCTTGGCAGGTTAGTTCAGAGGAAAAATGGGCAGAAGTGCACCAAATTGTGTTGCCAGTAGCATACAGGCAGGAAGTGTTACAGGTAGCACATGAATTACCAGTAGGTGGTCACCTAGGTGTGAGGAAAACTCAGGCTAAGGTAGAAAATTAAAAATCACACAACACCAGGTTATAGTCCAACAGGTTTGACTGGAAGCACACTATCTTTCGGAGTGTCATTCCTCACTACCACCTGATGAAGGAACGACGCTCCGAAAGCTAGTGTGCTTCCAATTAAACCTGTTGGACTATAACCTGGTGTTGTGTGATTTTTAAACTTTGTACACCCCAGTCCAACACCGGCATCTCCAAATCATAAGATACAAAAGCCTGTCTATTGGCCTGGACTGCACAAGGATGTGGTTGAATTTTGCCATTCATGTCATACATGCCAAATGGTAGGTAAGCCACAGGTTATAATAAAACCAACACTTTTGTTGTCAACTCCTGCATTTGAAGAACCTTTCACGCGGGTTGAATAATTGTGTAGGTCCCCTCCCGAAAACTGAAAGTGGAAACCAGTAGGGTACTTGCTAACCATAATGGATGTGTGCACCAGATTTCACAAGGTTATTCCATTACACAGAATGAAGGCAAAAAGGGTGATAGAAGAGTTAGTACCTTTCTTCACGCTGTATGGGCCACCCAGAGTGATTCAGTCAGACCAAGGGTCTAATTTCACTGCTGGGTTTTTAAGGAAGTCCTGGATAGCTTAGTCATACAGCACTTTAAATCAAGTGCGTACCATCCTGAATCCCAGGGAGTTTTGGAAAGGTGGCATCGGACCCTGAAGACTACGTTACAAGCATACTGTCAGGATTACCCGGATGATTAAGATAAAGATATCCCATTCGTATTGTTTGCCATTAGAGATGCCCCAAAGAATTGACTCAGTTTACTCCCTTTGAGTTAATATTCATACATGAAGTGAGAGGGCCTTTGAAATTAATTAAAGAAAAATTGACAGGACCAAAGTCTGAGATCTCTCACTTGAAATATGAATTGGAGATAAGGGAGAGATTAAATCGAGGAGGTGAGTTAGATAAACAACACCTGAAGAGGGCACAGCATAGAATGAAGCAGATGGCAGATAAAGTCTAAAATTCGGACATTTTCTCAGTGGAGATGACGTATTAGTATTGTTACCAGTGGTAGGCGATCCCTTCAAAGCCACGTTTAGTGGTCGCTATCAAACTGAGAAAACAATAAGTCAGGTAAACTATCTGGTAAAGATGTAGGATTGAAGAAAAACTGTATCGAGTGTGACTATGTTGAAACCTTGCTATAATAGAGACAGGGAACTGGAGAAACAGGTGTTAGTTACTGCGCTGCAGAGTGAAGGATCAAATCCAGATGGCATTGAGTTTGATATGCCTAAAAATATGCTAAATAATGAGGAAGTCCCTGAGGAGTGAGATAGGTTAAGGAACTGTCTCAGGTGAAAACAACCCAGTTGAAAGGTTTGTTGCATCAGTATTAGGACATATGCAGGAATAAGACAGGAGGACCAGCATTATTGTGCATGAGGTGGAAGTAGGGAATGCTGTTCCAATAAAACAACACTCCTACAGACTTAATCCTCTCATAGCCACACATGTCCAGAAGTGGAGACGATGCTCAACAAAGATATCATCGAACCGAGTCAGTGTGAGTTCACCGATTGTGTTAGTTTCCAAACCTGACTGAACTCTTGATTTTGTGTGGACTATTGGAAGGTCAACACCATACTAAAATTGAAATCATACCCGATACCAAGACTGGAGGACTGTATAGAGAAAGTTGGACAAGCCACTTACATCACAAAGTTGGACTTACTGGTTTTTGGCAGGTACCTTTATCAAAGAAAGCAAAAGAGGTTTCTGCATTGTAACCCCAAATGGGCTATATCAATTCAGAGCGATGCCTTTTGGACTGAAGAACGCACCAAACCACATTCCAAGGACTCATTAACAGAGTTGTGGCTTGATTAACAAACTGTACAGCTTATCTGGATGATATAGTGTCCTTTAGTGATCACATGGTACAGTTGGCAGAGCTCTTTGAACGATTAAGAGAAGCAAAACTGGTAATAAACTTAAAAAAAAAGAATTTGCCAAGGTGGGACATTCTTGGGACATTACATCGGTCATGGAAGGTTGACTCGAAGGAACGTGAAGACAAATGCCATTGATGAATGTTCCAAACTTCAGCAACGTGGTGGCACTGCTAACAGATTTACTAAAGAAGAACACAAACTTTCGGTTGACAGAACAATGCTAGGAGGCATTTGAGAATTTAAAACCACCGCATCAATTTTAGCTACACCAGATTTTTTGAAACCCTTCAAAGTTGCAATCAATGCGAGCGATATAGGAGTTGGAGCTGCACTGCTGCAGGAAGGCGATAATGGAATTGAACGGCCAATTGACTACTTTTCAAAGAAACCCAACACCCACCAAAGAAAATATTCTACCATTGATAAAGAATTGTTGAGTTTGGCACTGGCATTACATTTTAATGTTTATGTGATGAACAATGTGTCAGAGACAGTTGTGTACATAGACCACAATCCTCTTACATTCTTGGAAATATTAAAAGACAAAAATATGAGACTATTTTGTTGGAGTCTTGTGTTACATACCTTAATTTTTGTAATTGCACATGTTGCAGTTCGTAAAAATGTGATAGCAGATGCGTTATCGCGGATTTATAGGATAAAGTATAGATAAGATTGGACAGATTTCAATGTTTTATATATGTGTGTAGAAATACTATTATGATTGTTCATTTTTTCTTCAAGGGATGTTACGAAGTTGAAGGCGTGGACTGTACCGTTAAGAAAGAGTGAATGCTGTCCTAAGCTGAGAGCTTACAAGCACGTGTGATATAACCAGATAGCAGTCTCAGACTGTACCAGAAAATTGAAAATATATAACATGTGGCTATGAAATGGATATCTGAGTTGGTTGCTGTTTTGACAACAATTCAAACTTAACCAGTTTAAATTATGCCCCAGGATACTAAATCCCTATCGAGTTTGAATTCATTGTTTTGCCAACATTGAATCAATGAAACGATCCAATGTGAGGTATAAAAAAATTAGTCAGGCACACGGACCCCTATAAAACTCAAACAGGACTGGACAGGGTAAACATACAAAGGATATTCCCACTGACCTAAGGAGTGCAAAGGAGAAATTTCTCCACCGAGAATGCTGAACCTGAGGAATGCTCTGCCACAGAAAACATTTTGGGCCAAAACATCAAATGTTGTCAGTAAGGAATTAGATTTAAACTAAAGCGATCAAAGGATATGAGGAGAAAACAGGAAAGGGGATCGATTGGGAAGATCAGCCATGATCAGTGAATGGCAGAGCAAGTTCGAAGAGCCAGCTGACCCACGTTTGCTACCTTTTTCCATATTTCCAATAAGAAAAGATAAAGTTGTCATAGTCCCATAGCGCTTCTCCCTCTTCAGGCAGAGATGACTGGTGATGGATTAACCAGAGGATCACCACACCTCAGGTAAGGGGCAAGGTTGAGAAGGCAGGGTCTTTACAGAAACTTCAGCCAGTAGAGGAACTAAACCTGTGCTGCTAGCATTAATCTGCATCACATATTTGACATCCAGAGAACTGACCGAATAGCTTGCTGACAGAAGTACAATTGAAAATCAAAAACTTTCAAAGGCAAGGAATGAGAGAATGAAAAAAGATCTCAAATCCCTCTTCAGCTTCAAGACTGGCATTAGTGATGTTTTGATGCAAATAGTTTGGGTCTTAGTCAAAGAGATGTTAGACAGTCTCTGCCACCACATACAATGTCAAGCATATGAATCAAAGTTGATTAATCAGGGAACAATACCATTTGTTCAGACATGCTTGGAAACATTTAGACCAATGAGACTGTATTTCTATAAATTAAAGGCAAAAACAGCAGAAAATGAAATACAGAAAGTACTGAAGGAACAGGCCAGACTTCTTAATATTTCAAGCCTGAGGACTGTGCGCCTCAATGACTAGTTGGCTCTGTTCCAGATGCTGATCTGTTGTTTTCAGTTTTTGTTTTGAACTTATTTTCTGCATTGAAGCCCGAGGGAATGCTGACCAGATTTTCTAGATTTAGTTTTGCAATTGGTGTCTGGTCATCAATTAAATCAGAATTTAATACTTCATCAGAAGAATAATGCCTCTCAACAAAGTAGAAGGGTCATCTTTTCACCTGCCTGCTCAAGACAGCATTAGTTCTTCCGAGACAAAGTACTGAAATGCAGCATGGGGTTTCAGCAGAATTCCTAATTGTGATTGCTATGTAGAAAAACAAATATGCTGAAATTCAGCACAAGTGCATGCTGAATGATATCAGAATTGGGTTCAGTGCAGATTGTTATGGACCAGGGCGGGCCCTCTCAAACATTTCAAGTAGCCGAGATCCTAACTTTGCTAGTGCAGGTGCAACACAGATATTCCAGGAGTGATTCAGCTGGTCAAACCACATGGTTTTAAGCAATACAATTTATTTACAAGATTACCATGAAACACAAGCAAAAGAGAACAGAATACCGAATAACTTACTCTATCTGAAAACACAGCAGACTATCCGCACTTAATGATGCTGTTCCAAATACTTGCAACAATCCCCATAAACACCCCTTGGCACAAAATATAAAATCAAACACAGATTCTTACAGGATAGAAGTAAGAGAGAGGGAGGATCAGCATGGACCCACTTCTCTTGGATCCAGCAGCTTCAAAACTGACTGCCAAAACCAAATCAAACTAGAAAACAGCTGAGCTGGGAGAACTGGCCACTCCCCTTTCTTGGTACAAGTGTTTTCAAAAACTTAAAGCCTTTTGCCTGAGGCAGTATTTGTTAGCTATAATCAAATTGGCCCTAAAACCCTTCAAATTTAGACCTATTGGTGTCCGCATCTTTTATGATCTCTCTGGGAAAAAAAGTCAATGACAACATATCCTTGTAGAACGGGCAGCATCATCACAAGATGCACACTTCCCCAGTCAGGGAAAAACTAGGTTAACATCCAACCAGCCATTTGGCAAGGTTCTGTTCACGTTGAGTAACGATCTCTCTCAGATCCCTCACAAACAGCTTGTAATTATTACCAGAATGCAAAAAGGATTCACATTGCTACAAAGTTGGGATCTTAAACCTTCATTTTTTTCCCAGCATAACTGATACAGTCAAAAATGAATCAGAAAACAAGGTCCACTCCCATCGCTAGCAGCTACTTCACTAAGCAGTCCTTTTGTTCCCAGCAAAATAAATAAAATGTTAAAACTCTGACTTTTGTTAGGAATCCAATGGGTTACACTTGCACTCGTCATTGCCTGCCAAGAAACAATGTGCAATCTCTCTTTACACTGCAATTAAAAAACATGTAATTTCTTTACCATCCAATGAATCTTTTCCAGCAGAATGCTAACAACTGCAGTATTCATCCCTTCTAACAACTCACTAAAACCAAGAGGTCATTGATTGTCCAAGTTACATCAGTTTTACATTCTTACATGGTACCTGAATATAGTGTACTTTAACCCTATGATCCTGTGTTAAAATTGCAAAACAATCAAAGGAATATATAAAAATGGCAGTAAAAGTGAGTTTGCTAAAGGTGAATCTGGGTGACACTGCAGTGCAGTACAGTATTGATGGTGTGCTGCATTGATGTCATTTCAAGTGAGACATTAAACAGAGACCTCCTGCGCCTTCTAGGACAGACCTTAAAAAAAACCTCACACATTAGTTTGAGGAACAAGAGAAACCTACCAGTCAGCAAGCCAATATTTATCTCTGAACATTGCAAAAAAAAAACCCTAGTCATCAGATATTGCTGTTTGCTGGAGCTTGCTGTGCACAAATTAGCTCCTACAATAGTGGCTGCACTTCAAAAATACTTCACTGAAATGTTCCAAAATGCTTTGCAACCAACGCTTTTTAAATTTCTTTTCTAAAATAAGAGACACAGGCAGATTAATTTCTATTTCCATTTAAACTATGGACACACTTCTACAGGGGGAAAGTGAGGACAGTAGATGCTGGAGATCAGAGTTGAGAATGGGGGGAGAAGGTGATAGGTCGGAGGAGGGTGGAGCAGATAGATGGGAAAGACGACAGGTCAAAAAGGGCAGTGCCGAGTTGGAGGTTTGGGACTAGGTCGAGTCCAACCAAATCCACCACACCGTGGCTGAACACTTCAACTTCCCTCCCACTCCACCGAGGACATGCAGGTCCTAGGCATCCTCCATTGCCAAACCCGGACCACCCAACGCCTTGAGGAAGAACGTCTCATGTTTCGTCTTGAGACCCTGCAACCACATGGGATTAATGTGAATTTTGTCAGTTTCCTCATTTCCCCTCCCTCCACCTTATCCCCGCCCTAAGCCTCCAATTTGGCACCGCCCTCTTGATCTATCCATCATCTTTCCCATCTATCTGCACCACCCTCCTCTCCAACCTATCACCTTCTCCCCTACCTTCATCTATCTATTGCATTCCCAGCTACCTTGCCCCCAGCCCCAACCCCCTCCTAGTTATCTCTCAGTTCCTTGGCCCACATTCCTGATGAAGAGCTTACGCCTGTCACATCGATTCTCCTGCTCCTTGGATGCTGTCTGACATGATGTGCTTTTCCAGCATCCTACTTTCAACACATTTCTACAGGGGATACTAGATAGCCATAGCTGATAACAGAGGAGGGGACAGGTGACAGGCATGTCAATGTTGCTTTGTTCACACAAGTAAACAACATAAAATAGGAATATGCCTAGTTTCATATTCAATTCTAATCTCTTTTGTTGACTGAGTATTATACCTTCAACTTCCTTTCTTTAAAAAAATCATGAGAAAGGGCATACATTCAAGTTAAGTGAGGTGGCTCAACAGGTATTCACACAAGGATTATAAGAAGCCAGTTTACTTCTTCCTTCATCAATATGCAAGGCCCCAGGCGCACCTTCTGCCACAAATTTACCTGTACTTCATTCAATCTACTGCAATAGCTGGTCACAATGTGATGTGCTCTACATCGGGGAGACAAAACGCAGACTGAGCGACCATTTTGCACAACATCGATATTCTCCCTGCAGGAATGACTCAACTCACTGCTGTCTGCCACTTCAACACACCACCGCATTTGCTGGTCAACATCTCTGTCCTGAGCTTGTTGCAGTTCTACAGCAAAGCTCAGCACAAGCTGGAAGAACAGCATCCCCTTTTCTGCTGGGACCCCTGCAACTTTCGGAACTCAATATAGAGATCGATAATTTTAAGGGCTAAGCACCTTCTCCTAAGTCCTTACTCCAACCCTGACATACCAGACTATGTCATCACTTGGGTTGCACCACCATCATTCCATTGTCAGCTACTAATAGAGCCCATTAACAGCCATTGATCTCTCCAGGCTGATCTTTACCAATTCCTTTGTCTGTCCAACTGTTTTCTCCTCTCTCTCTCTCTCGGTTTCATTTCCATCTATTGTTTACTCTTTCCTAACCCCATTTTCAGCATTTATACCAACATTTTCCTCGCTACATTGGTTCTGAAGAAGGGTCACTGGATTTGAAACTTTAACGTTGCTGTCTTTTCATAGATGCTACCAGACCTGCTGAGTTTTCTCAGTAATTTCAGTTTTTGTTTAATTTTCAGCATCTGCCGTTTCGAGTTGTATTTTTTTTATTTAAAAAGCCTGAATTGTCTGCATTTAGATCACATCTGTACGAAAGTGTACCACATATGCTGAGTCATTATACTACAAGATAACTTAAGTGTTGGTCATCTTTTGAAAACCAATGGTACAATTAACAGCGATATGGTGAAAAACATTAGGCCGTTTAGAGGTTAATTGCAGAAGGCATATTGACCACCATTACAAATCTGGACCTTCATTTAATCTTGATCTGTTAATACCTCACTGAAGCATCAGCATAAAATACTTTTTAATTATCTAATAAACGTGAGAATTGCTGTCAAGGCCAGCTGTTATTGCCCAACCCCAAGTGCCCTTAAAAATAAAAAAACCTGGTGTCATCTTCTTGAACCACTATGGTCCATTTGATACAAGTACACCCCATAGTGCAGTTAAAGAAACTTCCGGGATTTTGACCTGGCAATACAAAAGGAGTGGGGCTATCAAATCATGATGGTGTGGCTTGAAGGGGAATTCATAGTTGGTAATGTTAATTGGCTACCCTTACTTTTCTATATGGTAGGAGTTATGGGTTTGCGAGGTGCTGAAATAGGTCTCTCCCCCAAACAAGAGTGCCACAATTAAGTTATAATGGCACTAATTTTCCCAATGTAGAAATGAATTCTGAATAAAGGTCTCTGCCAATCACTGCCCCTCTCCGAAATTTTGTTTTTGATATTTACTTTTTGCAGTCTACCATTTCTGTTATTGTGTTACTGGCATGTTTGAATTATTAAATTTTTATTGTTCAAAGAGAAGCAGATCCACAGTAACATCCCAAGTTCAAAATGCAGCTCCCTCACGCCAAAAGGGGAGTAACGCCACTTAACATGTGTTCTTCTAATGTTGTGATAAAAACGTAATTAACACAGTGTAGTGAAGTTGTTACACACGTTCTGAAGTGAAGAGATTGTGACTTGAACAAGGGTAGTATTCACATTTCAAAGGACAAGTGTGAAAATAAAGTAGGAGGACAGCACATACATTCAAATTATTTGTCACCATAAGTCTTTGAGTCCTACCAAGGATAGCCTGAATTCCACTTTAAGATCTAATCAGGTATTCACACAGCATTAAGAAAATATATGGAAATATAGTGGCAATATGGAAATTTACCTGGATGGAGCAACACCTATCAAGTTAGGTCCTAACCCTCTGAAAAGTGATCTCGGTCCTTCCTTTTCAATGATAGATCTGTAAGAGTTAGTACAAAAAGTTAGAAAGCATTTGAAATAAGGGAACAAAACAGCTGAATTCGTGCAAGTTTATTATTTCAATGGTTTAATCTTAATACAAAAATTCCACTATATTCTCAGGTGGCTGTATCTTCAACCACCAAGGCACACATTCAAACTCTTTCCAACTTTTCATTCTTAAAACCTCTCTCTTTGACTATGCTTTTGGTACCTTTCGTATTAACTATTGCTTTGGCATTTTTAAAAATCACAGCTCTGCGAAACACTTTGGACATTTACTGATACATTAAAGACAAATTATTTTTCCATTTGCAATTTTTGAGAGTATTTGTAGCTCAGGTTGTGGTTCAGGTTGTAAGTTTGCTCGCTGAGCTGGAAAGTTTGCTTTCAGATGTTTCCTCACCATACGAGGCAACATCATCAGTGAGCCTTCGGTGAAGCGCTGCTGTTATGTCTCGCTTTATTTATAGGTCTTGGTTTCTTAAGGTGGGTGATATCATTTCCAGTTCTTTGTCTCAGAGGATGGTAGATGGGGTCTGAATCGATGTGTTTATTTATGGAGCTCCAATTGGAATGCCAGGCCTCGAGGAATTCCCATGCATGTCTCTGCTTAGCTTGTCCTACGATGTATGTGTGGTCCCAGTCAATGAGGTGTCCTTCCTCGCCTGTATGTAAGGATACTAGTGATGGTGGGTCATGTCTTTTGGTGGCTAGTTGGTGTTCACATATCCTGGCATTATTTTACATGAGAACGACAACAGAGTCCCATTCCTAGATGTCACAGTAGAACGAATAGTTAGTGGGGAACTTCAAACCAATGTCTACAGAAAAATAACACACAGATCAAATACTTAACTACAGGAGCAATCATCCCAACTCCCACAAGCAGAGCTGCATCAGAATATTATTTCAATGAGCCACAACACACTGCAGCACCCAGGAACTACAAACAGCCGAAGAAAAATCCTATACAGCATACTCAGGAAGAATGGGTACCCAACAAACACAGTCCACCAATTTTCTCAACAACAAACCCAAACAATCAGACACAACGCACCCAGAAACTCTAGCCACATTACTTTATATCAAAGGCATCTCTGAAATGACTTCCAGACTACTCAGATCCCCTGGCCTCATGGTAGCCCACAAACCTACAAACACACAAACAGCAGCTAATGAACCTTAAGGACCCTATACAAACAACCAGCAAAACGAATGTCATTTACAAAATATCATGCAAGGACTGTAACAAACACTACATCGGACAAACAGGCAGAAAACTAGCCAGCAGCATACATGAACACCAAATAGCCATTAAAAGACATGACCCACTATCACTAGTATTCTTACATACAGATGAGGAAGAACACCACTTTGACTGGGAAAACACATCCATTGTAGGACAAGCTAAATAGAGAAATGCATAGGAATTCCTAGAGGTCTAGCATTCTAACTGGAACTCCATCAATAAACACATTGATTTGAACCCTACCAGCCTCTGAGAGAAAGAACCAGAAATGATATCACCCATCTTAAGAAACCAAGACACATAAATAGAAAGCAAGACATAACATCAGCGCTTCACCAAAGACTCACTGATGATGTTGCCTAGTATGGTGAGGAAACGTCTGAAAACAAACCTTCCAGTTCAGCAAGCAAACTTACAACTTATTTTCCATTTGTTAGATAATTACATCAGCAAGCATAAGCATCAACTCAGTCCCTATTTTAAAACTATATTCTGTCAGCTATACTTAGAATTGGAAGCAAAAGGTTAAAGTTTGTTAGAACTTCACTACAGAACAGACTGAATCGAAACATAAGGCACCTCCACCACACACAGACTTTAGTCTACAGAACACTTTGCAATACTCAGGAAAACAGTACTGCTTATTGATAGCTTCCACTCCCCAATATTAAGACAGCAAAATGCAAGTGCTATCCGATAATTAAGTTGTTCAAACTGGAACTTGAATTTAATGTTAATGATGGATCAGCTCATGTCTGAGGAGGAAGCTGTGCAGCAGAACCTTATTCTCAATTATACACACTCATCTGATTACTGAAACTAAGAAATGTCCAAGGCAGTGTGGAGTCTGCTGTACAAAAGGTGTCCTACTCTACAGGACACCATGTACATGCTCTTCTATGGATTTCCTTTAAATTTCCAATCCTAATTAAAAATAGTCTGTGATAAATACAAATATGGAAGAAAGAAATCTTAATCTGTTTACATTCCCTGTCCCAACCTCAAGACATTTCAAAGTGCTTCACAAATTGTGGTTCAGACAATGTGTTCTACATGCTTTCTGCTCACTGCACAAAAAAAATACTCTTCCTCCTTTCAGTGCAAATCACTTACACAAGGTCGAGAGGACAACCAGCTAACAAGAAGAGATTCTCCTCTGCTTTATATAAGCCTGTCAAAACTCAGCACCCTCAATTTATGAAGGCCAAAGTGCAATGCTTAATTAAGAGAGTGTTCAAACAATGTAAAATCTATCATTCTAATGAGCTTCTCTGAAAGATGCCTCTAGCAATTAGACGCACAGCAATGATGTTCAATAGAAAGAACAGGATTAGCTTTGTCACAGCAGTTAGTGAGATGAAAACAATGGATTTCAGTTTACATTACTGCATAGTGTTTCATTTCTTAACGCTTCTGTTCCATAAAGAGCACAGATCTCCGATGGCAAAGCGATATGATAGAAAAACGCAATGTGTTATGAGCTTGTTGTAAATTGGGCTTCAGGAGGGAAAAGGAAATCCTTCAGATTAAATATCCATTTTTGATAGTGTTCACTCACATTAACATTTTCTTTGTGCAACAGCAATCGCTGAGAACCAGCAACATTATTTCAACCAGAAGAATAGCAATGCACCCATGTTTTCAACTTCTTCATTACTGTCCAGAGGTTGAAATGACTAATGTTCAACCTCCATTTGATATTTCTTTGAAAACAGATTTTGCTGAGCAAATGAGCTTTTGTTTGAACCAAATAACATACATTAGATGCAATGCCAAATGCAGACAGATTCTGGATTTTGAACTGCTCATTAGCTAGATGACTGCATAAGGAAAGGAATCAAAACAAGTGGGCTCGGAAAAGCACAGCCAGTCAGGCAGCAGCCGACGAGGAGATTTGATATTTTAAGCTCAAAACATTGACTCGCCTGCTCCTCGGATGCTGCCTGACCGGCTGTGCTTTTCCAGCACCGCACTTTTTGATTCTGATCTCCAGCATCTGCAGTTCTCACTTTCCCCCTTCATAAGGAAGGATAAGGTTAAACTGAATCCAGTGAGACTGACTTATTCCTGTTCTGCAGTATTTCAAGGTCACTGATTTTGAAGTTGGCCAAGGTTCAAGCTACAGACAATTTTAAAGTCCAACGTCACAGCCAAATGAAGCCAAGTTCTGTTAAAATAACACTCCAGCAGCAAGAGAAAAATATGATCAGAAAGTCAAGCCATGTGTAGAAGGAGAACAGAGTTAATGTTTAAAGTCTGAGATCTCAACAGATAAGCTGACAAACACCTATTAATCTTTCCTGATTGTTTCTGAAGCATTACCCACTACTGATGTTAAACTGTGCAGTTCAGTAAACGGTGGCACAATGGTTAGTACTGCTGCCTCACAGTGCCAGAGACCTGGGTTCAATTCCCGCCTCAGGCAACTGTCTGTGTGGAGTTTGCACATTCTCCCTGTGTCTGCGTGGGTTTCCTCCGGGTGCTCCGGTTTCCTCCCACAGTCCAAAAAATGTGCAGGTTAGGTGAATTGGCCATGCTAAATTGCCCGTAGTGTTAGGTGAAGGGGTAAATGTAGGGGAATGGGTCTGGGTGGGTTGCTCTTCGGAGGGTCGGTGTGGACTTGTTGGGCAGAAGGGCCTGTTTCTCCACTGTAAGTAATCTAATCTAATTAACTGTATTACTAGGAATGGTCTTGCCCCATTTCCTGAACAAGAATGCCACATTTGCCATTTTCCAACCCTTTGTCATCTTCCCAATATCTTGGGGATATTAAAAATTAACGCAAGCCGTCTACAACATCACTAGTGGTTGAAACTATTAATGCAGTTGTTTGGATATGACATTTCATTACAAGTTCAGTAACTGACTCATTACTTCAAATTTGTGGACACTGCATGAACTCCGAGCATTTTTTCTGTTGTTTTCTATTACCATTACCTTCTCACCATCTGCTTGGACCTACTGTGAATATAGAGCACCTCTCCTCCAACTAGACTTTCAGTGCAGTACTAGAACAGCTTGGTGCATGCACTCTCCCATGGGTCAGCTATTGTTCTTTTTTGTACAGTACTCGTCTGAGTGATGCCACATTGCACTTTCACTTTTAATTTTTCCCTTTTTTGCAGGAAAGCTTGAAGTAGTGCATTAACAACTAATAATATTGGGCTCCCTGTCGTGTGCAGCAAATGAACAACTATTAAGAGCTGGATAAAAATAATAATAATGAAGATGATTAGGTAAATGCACATCACAATCCCAGCACTCATTTTCACGAGCTGAAAGATCATAACTTGAAGCATGAGCTGTATAGGACCTTGGTAAGACCACATTTGGTGTACTGTGTGCAGCTCTGGTCACCTCATTTTAGGAAAGATGTGGAAGCTTTGGAGAGGGTGCAGAGAAGATTTACCAGGATGTTGCCTGGAATGGAGAATAGGTCATACGAGGATAGGTTTAGTGTGCTAGGCCTTTTCTCATTGGAACGGCGAAGGATGAGGGGTGACTTGATAGAGGTTTACAAGGTGATCAGAGGAATAGATAGAGTAAACAGTCAGAAACGTTTTCCCCGGGTACAACAGAGTGTTACAGAGTGGTGGGGGCATGGAATGCACTTCCTGTGGGAGTGGCAGAGTCAGAATCATTGGTGACCTTTAAACGGCAATTGGATAGGTACATGGATAGGTACTTAAGCTAGGACAAATGTTCGGCACAACATCGTGGGCCGAAGGGCCTGTTCTGTGCTGTATTGTTCTATGTTCTAATGTGCTGCCAGTCTGACCGAGTATTTTCAGCATTTTCTGTTGTAGTTTTAACTTTTAAAAAGTTTATTTTTCATGGGATGTTGATAACCATCTCTACTTGTCCTTGTGAAAGTTTTGGTGGGTTGTTTTCTTGAAATTCTGCAATCCATTTTGTGTAGCTATAACCAGAATGCCATAGTGAGGGAGTTCCAAGATTTTAGCCCAGCAATACCTAAGGAAGAGCAACCTAATTCCAAGTGAAGATGCCGAGTGGCTCAAAGAACCACCTGCAGATGGTGGTATTTTAATTTAGATTTGTAGCATTTTTGCTGTTAGTGAGCATTTTTAGAAACAGCTTTTAGATTTTTGCTCAAATCTTTCTGAAATAGCCAACATGACTATGAGATACAAAGACTGATTAAACATTTGTAGCTCAGGTTGAGAGTTCACTCACTGAACCGACAGGTTTGTTCTCACTCATTTCATTACCATGCTAAGTAACATCATCAGTGAGCCTCCGGTGAAGTGCTGGTGTTCTGTCCCGCTGGGTATGTGTGTCTTGGTCTGTTGTGGTGGGTGATATCACTTCTGGTTATGTTTCTGAGAGGTTGGTAAATGGGGTCCAAATTAATATATGTTTGTTAATGGAGTTCCAGTTTGAATGCCAGGCTGCTAGGAATTCCCATGCGTGTCTTGGTTTAGCCTGTCCCAGGATGGATGTATTGTCCCAATTGAACTAGTGTCCCTGACTATATGTATGGATACTAGTGATTGCTGGTCATGTCTTTTGGTAGCTAGTTGGTGCTCGCGGTGGCTAGTTTCCTGCCCGCCTGTCCAATGTAATGATTTTTGCAGTCCTTGAGAGTATTTTGTATATGATGTACATTCTGCTGGGTGTTGGTACAGGGTCCTTTAAATTCATCAGTTTCGGTGTGGTGGTAGGTTTGTGGGCTATCACGATGCCTAGGGATCGGACTAGTCTGGTCATCATCCCCAAGATGTCTTTACTGTATGGTAGGGTGGCTACAGTCTCTGGGTGTATTGTGTCTTCTTGTTTCGGCCTGTTGTGTAGGAATCGGTGGACTGTGCTTATCAGGTACCTGTTGTTCCTAAATACGTTGTAGAAGTCTTTTTTCTTGGCTTCTCGTAGCTCCTGGGTACTGCAGTGTGCTGTGCCTTGTTTAAATAATGTCCTGATGCAGCTAAGTATGTGGGTTTGGAATTATTGCTACTGTAATTGAGTATCTGGTCAGTATGTATGGCTTTCCTGTAGATACTGGTCGGCAGGTCTCCATTGGCTTTTCGTTCTACTGTGAAATTTAAGAAGGGGAGTCTGTTGTTCTCTTACTCTTTGGTGGACTTTATACCGGTAAGGATGTTGTTTAATTGTTTGTGGTTTTCTTCTAATTTGTTGCTTTTCATGATGACAAAAGTGTCATCCACATAGTGGACCCAAATCTTGGGCTGGGTTGTGGGAAGGGCAGTTCGGTCTTACCTCTCATAACTGCTTCTAAGAGTCCTGATATTGGCGATCCCATAGGCATCCCGTTGATTTGTTTGTTGGTCTTATCGTTGAAGGTGAAGTGCAGGTCTACTAGTTTGAGGAAGCTGCCCTTGCTGACGGAGTTGGTGCTCTCGGGTGTTTGTGTCCTTGGTTCATCTAGTAGTGCGGCCAGTGTTTCTTTTGCTAAAGTAATGTTTACTGATATGAATAGGACCGTCACGTCAAAGGAAACCATGATCTTGTCGTTGTCTACCCTGGTGTCTTTGATTATGTTAAGAAATTCCTGAGTAGAGTGGATGAAGTGGCTTGAGTCTTCTATCAGGTGTTGCAGTGCCTTTGCTAGTCTATATGTTCATGTACCGGGAAGTGAAACTATGGGTCTGAGGAGGGGTCCTTTGTTTATGTGCCTTTAGTAATCCATAGAAACGGGATCAGTTGGATCCTTCAGGTTTCATTCTTTGGAGGTCTGTCTTGTTGATTTTACCTGCTTTGTCTAGTTTCCTCAAGGTGGCTGTCATATGGTTTTCTCAAGCCACTCCATTCACTCCACCAAGAATTCACTGATATTAATGAACAACTATCACTAGTATCCAAACACATACAGGCGAAGAGGGACACCAGTTCGACTGGGACAATACATCCATCCTGGGACAGGCTAAACAAAGACACGCACAGGAATTACTAGAGGCCTGGCATTCAAACCGGACCTTCATTAACAAACATATTAAATTGGACCCCATTTACCAACCTCTCAGAAACAGAACCGGAAGTAATATCATCCGCCACAATAAAGCAAGACACAAATAGCAAGCAGAACAGAACACCAGCGCTTCACCGGAGGCTCATTGATGGTGTTACTTAGCATGGTAATGATATGTCTGGGAGCAAACTTACAACCTGACTGATTAAAGCACTAATTGGAAACACAAACTAACTAAACCAATGCAAAAACAGGTTTGCACTCGCACCACAAATCTTAATCTATCAGAAATAAAAATGTTTAGAAACACCAAAAATAATAATAAAAGCAAAGTACTGAAGATTCTGCAAATCTGAAAATAAAACAAACTACCAGCAACAACTTTACTGATAAAATGAGCAAATCCCAAATGTTGGAGTCAATGAAAATCAAACATGAAATGCACTAACTGGATAGTAGTTGATCTGACCAGGATGCTGTAGGGACACTGTGCTGAAGCACAACCCAACAATGAGATGCTAATTAATTACTTTTGTGAAGAAATGCAGAAAACAACATCAACAAAATAAATAGAAATAGATCTCTTACTTTAGAACTTGAAAGAGTCCGGGTGCTACACGTGCCGGTCGAACAACACCCGGTCCATTGATCGTATTAAGGTTCACCTGTGGAATGTAGACCGGACGAAGTGTTAAGCCTGAGGATTGGAGCCGAGTCTTAATCACTTCCAATGGGCAAGTGACAATTGCCCCCACTGTTCCTCCACACCTATGGATAATACAAAGAATGGGAAACAATTAGCATATTTCACTCAGCTAACAGGGTACACATGAAACACTGGTAGCTCGAAGTACATTTTTCTTTGGAAACAGAGGTAAAAGTTGTGGGAAAAGGATGATATGACTATCCATTTGGATTAACTAGTAGAATGAAATCTAAGTGCTGGAAATCTGAAATAAAAACAGAAAATGACTTAAACACAAGTAGGCCCTTCTACATTCGAAAATAGGTACTTATATGGGGAGAGATTGTTCGTCAAAAAACATTCAAACCATCCTGAGCTTCAATCAAAGACGTTGGCATCAACATGATGCAAAAATTTGCACTGGCCTAATGGAAGACATTTATTCATTCACAGGTTTTTTTAAAAAATTCACTCACAGGATATGGGTATTGCTGGCCAGCCAGCATCTATTATCCACCCCTAATTGTAAGGGTTAACTATATTGCTGTGGTCTGGAGTCACATGTAGGCCAGACAAAGTAAGGATGGCAGATTTTCTTCCTTAGAGAACATCAATAACCAGATGGTTAACCCTCCCCAGCATGAACAATGGTTATGGTCACCATTAAACTCAACTCTTAAGGACACTACCATGTTTCATTTGCACAGAATGTGAAACCTTTATAGCTAAACTTAGGCTGTGTCTTCTAAACACCTTGGGATACCTAAGGCTTATATTAAATATTGCTGGTAACTATTGTAATAATGACAGTACTGGGGAAAATGAAATCTGCGTTACTCAGCATTATTTGTAATATTAACTAAAGTTAAATATTTCCTTAAAAAAAATTCTAACAGTATAATAATTACATCTAGTGACAATAGTCTTTCCAGAAATTGGCAGGTATTTTTGTCAGGAAAAACATATCAGCTAGAACAGGCAGTTTAATGCACCTAAAACTGCACATTAATTGTAACCAAACTCCAACCACAATGCCACCCATTTTTTTTTGTGTTATTCTTCCAACTCTTAATAACTGTACAATGGATGCTGGCTTTCCCCTTCCATCACCGTCAAGCAGCCATTTGTTTCTGGGCCTAAGTTCTATGATGGCATCCTGTTTCATTATGGAGAACGACATTCAAACCTGATCCTGTTCCTTCCACATGCAATATATGCAGAAATCTTAGCAGATTCTAAATCAGGAGCAGAAATATTGGTAGTTTTTCAAGCTCAAACTAATTGTAACATGACCAGTGCTACCTAAAGTACTCAACTAAGTGATGAAGGGTAGAACCCCTCATTTTAACCTTTCTTAAACTCCAATTCTTCTAAAACTGCACTAACCATATTTTAACTATATTTCCCACTCACCTATGTACTCATTCTTATTGACCTCCATTGGCTAACCATCCCTTGGGACATTAGCAACAAAATTCACTTCCTCTACAAAATTGTTTTATAGTCTTACCCTTTTCAAACTCTAAAATCCCCACGAACACTACATTCCTCCTTGTATCCTCAACTCTTAATTACAGTATCCTGAACATTCCCCCTTACTCCATTCAATCTTCCAAAGCCCAAACCATTTACTTCTATAGTTGGAAACTCCATTCTTGCACCTCAACATTTCTCATCATTTCCCCAGCACTTATCACCTCACAGCATTTTCAAAAAACTTCCATAAATCCCAAAGGTCCCTCACCTGCCCATGAATTTTGATATTCAGCTGCTATCATCCCTGCTGGATTTAGGAGTTAGCATGGAGAAATGCTGAGGCACAGAATTAAAATCTCTCAAGTCTCAGACTCTGCAGCATTAGTAGTTTGTGTCTTTCATCCCAATTCCTGTCCCAAATTAAAAATCAACTAGACATAAATGAATGTTGCTGACTGTTAATTTCCTTCTGAACCAGTTTGCCAAGCTACTCAGTTGTATTAAAACCACTTTAAAATCGCATGAGCTGCAGAGGTTCAAGAATGTGCTCACGACCTCCTTCTCAAGGAGGATTAGGGATGGCCAATAAATTCTGGTCTTGCCAGTAATGCCCACATCCCAATAATGAATAAAAATGTATATCCAAAAGCAGGAGCTATGTACAACTCGAATATTAAGGAGTGTAACCGGCTACTGTGTTTAAGCTATAAGTGATAAACAAGAGCAAACTTAACTCAGTGAGAGTACTCTGACAATAGTTCTTCCTCTGGTTGAGCTGATAAGAAGCCTCATGGATGGGGCCTCATTTTGAAACAGGAGAGATGAGCCCTACAATAGTCATAGGCAACATCTAACCTTTAACCAACACCAAAGCAAATTAGCTGGGCTCTTATCCCACTGCTTGCACTGATCTAGATGTTTGCAAGTTGTCTGTCATATTCACCAATATAACAGCAAAGCGTACACTTCAAAAGCAATTAATTGTCTATGAAGTCCTCTCAGGTCTGAAAACTGTGATATATAGGTTTGTATTTCTTTTTGTTCAAACTAAGAGGCAAAATAAAATGAGTCAAACGCAAGCCATGTCTAGTCTTTCTACTCCATCTGCTTTTATGCTAAATGTGCAATGAAGTATGAGAGGTTGCAATGCACACATATCAGCATGATTTGTAATTCCCTGTGAACAACTGTCAAACAATTCACCTGTACATTATTTTCTTTAATAAATTAAAAACTGTTATAACATGTAGGTCAATTATACATCCATGAATTAGATTAAATTACCAACAGAATGGAAACAGGCCCTTCGGCCCAACCAGTCCACACCGACCCTCCGAAGAGTAACCCACCCAGACCCATTTCCCTCGGCCTAATGCACATAACACTATGGACAATTTAGCTTGGCCAATTCACCTGACCTGCACATCTTTGGACTGTGGAAAGAAACCGGAGCACCCAGAGGAAACCCAAACAGACACGGGGAGAATGTGCAAACTCCACACAGATAGTCACCCAAGGCTGGAATCGAAACAGGGACCCTGGTGCTATGAGGCAGCAGTGCTAACCACTGAGCCACCGTGCTGTGATTTGAATGCAAACCACTTTTTGTCCAGGTTTAAATACCAAATGGTTAAAGTTAAAGCGAAGATTCTATTATATAGACCTGCAATGCAACTGTCATAATGCAATGGAATTTAACACAAATGCACTCAATCAGCAAATGGTTTTATGAAGTACAATGGGGTTCTTGTGGTGCAGAGGTAAAGTTCTTTCCCTTGACCAAAAGGCCTGGATTCAAGTCCCGCCAGCTCCAGAGGGGTGTAATAACATCTCTGAACAGGTTGATTACAAAAACAGGTTAAATAAAAAAAGTATAATAGATATGAAAATGCACACATGGCCAGTCAGAGGCAGGCTCAAGCTCGTCCCTCTACCCCAAAGTGATGCAAGGAGATACAGATGAGTTCCAAATATGAACAATGCACAGGTAGTTACTGCAGCCATAAATAGCTGAGCATAAACCAATAAGTCTAAACATCGGTTCTCTAAAAATGGTCTAAATTGGCCTGTTCCAAGAATGTAACAAACATTACTTATGAACAGTTCAGATTGTTAACTCAATATAGCCAAAGTCAGAATTTTACAGAACAGAAAAGGCTCCTTCAGCTCATTCTGCCTGTGCCAGTCATCTTGCACCCAACTACTACAGACTCATTTTCTAGCATGCATGGTAATCTTAAATGAACTGCACACTGTAACAAGCAGGGCGTGCACAAAGAATAATTAGAAGGAATTCTGCTGAACATTTTCCTGGACTGCTGCTTATATCAGATTTCCAAAATGTACTAAATTTCCCATTTGCGATATAGTGCCAATGAAGCTCAGTACAAGGTTAAGGAACAACACCTTATCACTTGTTTAGTTCACTGCTGCTTTGCAGACTCAACACTGGTTTCAACAACTTCAGATCATAACTACTGTTATTCAATTAAACAGCAAATGTTGGTAATGGCTCTATAACTACTAACAGCTCTGGATCAATTGTTTTTCTTTATTTGCACACATTAGTATTTTCTACAGTGTTGCAACATAATCCCTTTAATCATCCAGTCATTCCTGCTATCTGTCCCACCTTTTGTGGACTTTTTGATTTGAACTTCATTGAGTAAAAACTTTTAATGCTTTATTATTTTCATAATGTTAATTTATTTAGATTACTTAAAGCTTAAAAGTAAAGAGGAGGAATACAAGTATAAAGGAGGTCAAAATAAATTGTTGAAAAGAAATTGCAGTACCATGGAGAAAGAGCTATCTTCTCCAAGTATGATCACACTGTTGGGCTATCACTCTCAACTTACTCCAGGCAATAGGTTACAAAATACTTCAATTATCACACAGCCAGGTTGTTACACTGACCCAGGGAAAAAAAATTGTTCATGCAGAGACAAACTTGGAGTTACTGCTAACAGTGGATAAACATTTCTACAGCTTTGAATTTAGGATTAGTGCCATACCAATCACTAAGTGAAACACCGCAACTCTTCTGGAGGAGATTGGAAAGATTTCACTCAAAGGACAAACTCAGAAGAAAATACAACAGGGGAAGGAGAATTGAAATATAAACAAAGGTACAGTAAGTCAGGAAGCATCTGTGAGGGAAAAACAGATTTAATGTTTAACGTTACTGATCTTTCAGGAAAAGGAAAATGGTCTTGACCATTGTATTTTACATAATCAGTAAGAGGGCTTACTTATATATAAGTCCTCATTACTGCTTATTTTTTAAATCAGTCCCAGGATACATGCATCATCAGATAGGTCAGCACTTATTGCCCATCCTAAACTACCTTCTTGAACTACGGCAGACCATGAGGGTAGGAGGCCCTACTGTGCTGTTTGAAAGGGAGTTGCAGACTTTTGACCCAGTACAATGAAGGAACAGTGATAATATTTCCAAGTCAGGATGGTGTGTACCTTGGAAGGGAACTTGGAGGTGGGGATATTCCCATGCATCTGTTAATCTTGTCCTCCTGGGTAGGAGAGGTCATGAGTTTGGATGGTGATATCAAAGGATCCCAGATGAGATGCTGCATTACATCTTGCAAATGGTATATACTGTTATCATTGTAAGGTAAGCAAAGTCACCATAGATTTATCAGATCATGGTTCTGCTCTCTTATTAAAGAAAGAGACAACTGGTGCTAGTTTAACCCAAGGGTCACCACACCTCAGACAAGGGGAGAGGTTGACTAGGAGAGTCCTTCATGGTAATCTCAGCTGCTGTGGAAATGAACCCACACTGTTGCCATCTGTCTGCTTTGCAAACTAGGTATCCAGCAAACAGAGCTTCGCTTTCAGTGTGTATCAATGGTGAAGGGAGTAACTGTTGAAGGTAGTGGAAAGGTTACATATCAATCTTGTTGCTTTGTCCTGGATGGTGTTGAATTCTTGAATGTGGTTGGAGCTTTAACCATCGTGCAAGTGGGGATTTAGGCCTTGGAGATGATGAAACGGCACCAGGGAGATTGGAAGTGATTTATCAGCCTCTGAGTGGCTCTTATACCTACACTATTTATATGGCTGACTAAAAATTGAACTGGACTGATAGTAAGCATCCCAGGATGTTTAACGCACGGGATTCAATGACAGCAATGCCAATGAGTGCTAAGAGGAGATGGTTAGATCCTCTTATGGTAGATGATAGCCTGGCATGTGTGGCAAAATTGTTCCTGCCCACTCATTCACTCATGCAGTTCTTGCTGCATATGAACATAGATGGTTTCACTGAAGAGTACTGAGTATTGTGTAATTAATGTACATCCCCTCTTTTGACCTCATGATATAGAAGAGATCACTGATGATTTGGCTTCAGACACTACTTTGAAAAATAGCGTTCATGGCATTATGGTAATGTGCCTTACCTGTCAACCAGATGCCTGGGTTCAAATCCCATTAACTCCACAGGCTTGTCTTAAAATTTCCAAACAGGTTGTTTAAAAATATCTGCATTGAGGAATTCATGCTGTGACATCCTGGGATGGATATGATTGTCCTCCATAACTATTTTCTTTTGTGGAAGGAGTCAGTTAAGTAGAAAATTAAAACATTGAACTAGGAGTGTGATTTCTCTGTATTGGAGTCTCTAAGTTGGCATACAGATTGAAACTTTTGCTGTTTAAGGTTTTTTTATAATGCTTGTTTCCCCTCTCTTTTGTTTAGTACATTTACATTCCGCTATTAAAGAATATCTACAGCTTTGTACGAATATGTTTCAATGACTAATTACCATGGTAAATAAAAATAAAATTAAATTTATGATCTACTGAACCAGGTCTCATTCTGGGATCTGACTTGTTCAATATTACCATCAGTTGGGATCATAATAATTGCTTCACAATTGGATGATCACAGACCAATCTCTTGTGGATTTATTTCTTTGGCAAGACATTATAACTACACATTCGCTGAATACTGCAGGAAAGTACTAAGGACACTTCTTCATAATAAATTATACAACAGCATACAGGATTATCAATTTAGATTTTGCAACACCACTGCCTTACTAAAAAAAGGAAAATAAACTGAATGAAGATTACTTCTAATGGTTCCGTGTAATAACAGTCATAGTTTCACACACTAAGGGTTGAGAGCTTTAACCTTCAATGCTATGGAGTCATTGCTGCAAGTGTTTATAGCTTGCAAGCAGACAGTTTTAGGAGCTGCATGTTCTATTTCACAGTCATAACATTTGACAGAACACTGAGTACTATACAGCGTACTTTTTTATAGGTGCTCGGGCATATGTGTCATCACATTTATACAAAGGAGTCAAGCAGGTATAATAAAGGATTGAACCAGGTTTACTCTTGTTTAATAATAGCAAGCACTTCCACATTACTACACATATGGAAAGTTCAATTACTACACATATGGAAAGTTCAAACATTATCCTTTGGGAATTGTATTGAATTGCCATCAGAAATTATCCCAAAAAAATGATAGATAGGATGAAGTTGTAAAATTACTAGATCAGCAGATTATGAAATTAAAAATGAAGCAACATCCCCAAAGTTTGGATGTAAATAACTTTGGGGACTAATAGTGAAAAATACTACAGAAATTTCCTTCACTAAGAGCTGTTAGAGAAGACAGTCAATTTCCTCCTGGCTCAATGTATAAAGACAAAGGTGCCAAACCACTGACTCTCTCATTAGAGAAACAATTGGTGGGGGTTTCACCCGGGGATAACCACACCTCAGGCAAGGGGAGAGGTTGAGTAGCAAAGTCCTTCCTAGCAACCTCAGCTGGTGCAAGAATTGAACCCATACTGTTAGCTTCACTCGACATTGCAAACCAGCTGTCCAGTCAACTGAGCTAACCAACCTCAGATGAATAAAAGCAGTATTGTTTCCTAGTCTGAATTTGCTTTTACTGTAATAAAGCCTCAGGTGGATTAATTATTGGGTGGCATGTCCAATTCCAATGACGCAGAACAGTAAAGTAATAACAACAATTTCTGCTCCTGGTTAGTCTTTGTGACGAACAATTGGATTGAGCTTAGCAATGAAAACATTAGCACTTATGAAACATCTTACACAACCTCAGGCCATCCAACATTAATTTATAGTCAATAAAATATGTTGGATGTGTCGTAAGAAATGTGGCTACCAGTTTAAGCACACTGAGCTCCTACCAAACAGCAAAGTGAGTGACATTTTAAAAAAAACAGCAAATGCTGTAAACACACAAGTCAGATAGCCTTTGTAGAGAAAGTGAAAGAGCTAATGTTCTAGGTCGATGACTTTTCATTGGGAACTGAATTATATCAGGGAACAAAACCCCTGCTCTGTTTCAGAAGATTGCCATGTTACTATGCTCACAAACACTAAAGAAACTGCTTCCAATAGAATTGCACAGAAAGTAGTAACCAACAGTGTGTGAAAATACTGTACATTACTGTAGTCCAAGCAAAGGCTACACTATAAATAGCTCTTCGAAGCTCAGCTACTAGAAAAACAAAATCAGCAAAAAGACATTTCCCCTCTCTCTCCACAAATACTAGCAGGTCAAGAAACTACTGCCAATTTTTTTTTAAGTGTGCAAGGGGCTTTTGAAAGCCTTTATTACTTAAGTAATTTCTCTCCAGTTTCAAACGCCTGCACCAAAATGCCAATAGGCTAGGAGGAAATCACTGTAAAACTTCCAGTTCCTCCGTCACATGCACAGAATAGCTAAGAGATGAGGGGGTGGGCTTTAAGCTGCAAACATTCAATTGGCTGCTCTATATCTTGCCAGGAAACATCCCACTTGTTCACCCAGCGCAATGTAACCCTGTGATATCACTTGCATAGTGAGACGACTTTGCCACTTGCCAACAGCGCTAATAATCCAAGTTATAGTTTTAGCTGTAAGAGATACAATAGATTGGACATAATTTCAATGTGTTTCCTCCAAAACAAAATTAATGTAGCTATAATTAACATCAGCAGCGTGAGCTGATTCCTGTCGAACAATACTTGGGAATAAAAACCGAAAGAACAGTAGATACTGTAAATCAGCACCAAAAACAAATAGCTGTAAAAGTTCAGAAAATCTGGAGCATCTGTGGCGAGAAATCAGAATTAACATTTCAGGTCAAGTGACCATTCCTCAGAACGGTGAATAATGCAGTTTGGAAGCAAAACCAAAGTCAGAAATAGACTATAACGGTCAGGTGGATGACATGGGTTAAAACTATGGGTTTACAATTACATCCTATATTCCTTACAAATCCCTGCCCCATTAGACAGTCACATTTATGACAATTTCGAAAGCAGCTTATGCTATTCCGCTGGAACCCTGTTTACTGCAGGCTATTAAGGTCATGTTATCTAAGGATGAGTATATTTAAAATGCTAGGCAAGCAAGATGCACCAACATCAAAATAAAAGCAAAATCTTCATATCTGATGCCTAAAAGAACCTTCCCTCACCTAGCACAGTGAACTAAACAGATCCATTACCACGCAGGATAATTTTGCACCACCCAGCATTAAGCTATCACAATGATTAATTCTACAATAAAATCCATTAAACTTAACTTTTGCTGACTAGAGGTCAACCTAACAAAAACAATGCTGAATACGTTTTCAAATGTTTTGTGTCATGGAAAAAATGGGAGGGAGCTAAAGCTTTGGACCAGTTGGATCTCACACTGTCAGAGATCCAGAATCCGAGAACATGGCAGGAGCAGGGTGTAGGTTTGCTCGCTGAGCTGTAGGTTTGATATCCAGACGTTTCATTATCTGGCTAGGTAACATGGCAGGAGACAAGGGGATTGCATGGGAAGAGTTATGAGAGAAATGAGAAAGGTTGGGTAGGAGAAAGGGAATGAAATGAGAAGACAGGGTGGGAGCAGTGTGGAATGGGAAGGTTGGAGGTCTTATGGAACGGAATGCAAAGACGGGGAGGAGGTTGTGAAATGGGATGACAGGGAGGGGTTTGTGAAATAGGAAGACTGAGGGGTTTACAATGGGAAGACTGGGGGACAGTTATGGAAAGGGAAGACTGGGGCGGTTTATGGAACGGATAGACTGGGG
>NC_057743.1:36763240-36782840 GCF_004010195.1 Chiloscyllium plagiosum | reverse complement strand
GGGGCGGTGATGGAGGGGGGGGGTGGGGGGTCAGTACTGGACGGTTTCCCTCGGAGGGATGCCCGCTGCTTTCTGGAACATTCCCTCAGCCTGCCACACGCAGCCCATCCTCCAGCCGGTAACCAAGGGCGACCGGATGCGGCCTACCGGTGAGAAAGAAAAACGATTAATTCGCCAGTGCATGCCGGGGGGGGGGGTATCGGTCGCACTCACCCTCCCGCGAAGAGGTGCAACACAGTTTCTCTCTGTGCCATCTTCAGGCTGACATTGCGGTGAGCCCGAAGCCAGGCCCAGCCCGGTACAGCGTGTCCCTCAGGCCGTTCACAGACTGACAGCCGTTCACTGCCGGGCAATGGAGAGGACACGGCCACGCCACTGCGCCTGCGCCAACCGGCCCATGTGACGTCACCGCGAGGGCGGGGAGGGGGCGGTGGCCTGACGTCACCGCGGCCGCTTGCGTCACCGGTGGGCAGAGGGGGCGGGGCCGGCGCCTGCTGACTATCAAGGGAGCGTTTGTAAATTGCAGTTGCGAGCTCAGCAGGAGGGCTCGCTTGGTAGTGTCCCTACCTGTGAGACAGGAGGCCCAGTTTCAAGACGGAGAGGATGTAGGTGTTGTCATAGCTCAGCTCAAAGGGTTAATTTTAAAAATACCTACAACAAAAGGAAGGGTGGAGTATATGTTGCCCCCAAAACAAAAAAAACCTTATAGAGTCTTATAAAATCATGAGGGGTATGAATGGGGTGAACAGCCAAGGTCTTTTCCCCAGGATGGCGGAGTCCAAAACTAGAGGGCATAGGGCAAGGTGAGAGTGGAAGGGATTATAGACCATAGAACACTACAGCTTAGTATAGGCCTTTTGGCCCTCGATGCTATGCCGATGTTTTATCCTACTCTAAGATCAAAGTAACCTACATATCCTTCATTTTACTTTCATCCATGTGCCTATCCAAGATTCACTTAGATGTCTTTAATGTATCTGACTCTACTACCACTGCTGGCAGTGCATTCAATGCACCCACCATTCTGTGTAAAGAAGCGACCGTGACATCACCTCTAAACCTTCCTCCAATCACCTTAAAATTATGCCCCCTTGTGATAGCCATTTCTTCCGTGGGAAAATGTCTCTGACTATTCACTCTATCTATGCCTCTAATCATCTTGAACACCTCTATCAAGTCACCTTTCATCCTTCTTCACTCCAATGAGAAAAACCCTAGCTCTCTCAACCTTTCTTCATAAGACATACCCTCCAGTCCATGCAGCATCCTGGTAAATCTCCTCTGCACCCTCTCTAGAGCATCCACGTCCTTCCTATAATGAGGCGACCAGAACTGAACACAATATTGCAAGTGTGGTCTAACTAGGGCTCTATTGAGCTGCAGTATAACCTTGTAGCTCTTAAGGATTTAGGATGTAAAAGGGACCGGAGGGACAACTTTTTCTCACAGAGGGTGATCCGTGTCTGGAATGAGCTGCCGGAGAAAGTGGTGGAGTCTGGTACGATTACAACATTTAAAAGGCATCTAGATGGCTATACGAATAGGACGGGTTTAGAGAGATGTGCACAAGTGCTGGTAAATTGGACTAGATTAATTTAGGATATCCAGTCAGCATGGATGATTTGGACTGAATGGCCTGTTTCCGTGCTGTACAGCTCTATGACTCTATGGGTCTATAACTGGATTCTGGAAATTAGAAAGTAAAACAGAAATTGCTGGGAAAACTCAAAAGGTCTGCCATCATCTGTGGAGAAAAAGACAGAGTTGACATTTCAGCCTGAATGTCTGGGAGTACATTATAAAAAGAGATTATACAAGTTAGGCCTGTTTCTCTAAAATTTGGAAGGTTAACAGGTGATCTGATTGAAGTCTTCAAAATATTAGCTGCAAAAGACAGGTTAGATAATTCAAGATTCGAGAACTAATGGGCATAGTTTAAAAATTAGGGTAAACATTCATGGAAGATGTTAGAATGTACTTCCACACATAAAGGATACTTGAGGTTTGGTACTGTTTTCTTCAAGCAGTCATGGATGCTGGATCAGTTGCTAATTTTTAATCTGAAAGCAATAATGTTTTGTTAAACAAAGGTATTAAGGGATGATATGAAGTTAAGCTGAAGATCAGCCATGACCTTATGGAATGGTGGAATAGGCTTGAAGGGCTGAATGGCCTACTCCTGTTCTTCTGTTTCTGTGCTATAACTTTTATGTGATGCATTAGACACACTAAGCAGGTTTGGCAGCATGTGGAAAATCTCTATGATGTTTCATCACAATTTGCAATTATATAATGCCCTTCACAACCACAAATCTATTGCTGAATCAGAGATCTTGTGGTGCAGTGGTAGCACCCTTGCCTCTGAGCCAGAATCTCTGGGTTCCCATTTCAAGTCCCACTCCAAGACCTGCTAGCTATTAAAGGAGCAGTCTTGATTCAGTTCAAGGGCCACTTATTAACCCACTAGTCCTTAAAAACTTCCCCACTGTTCCCCAAGAAGTGTCAGAGAATATACCAAACAATCAACAGAATTACTTTTACAGCCAATGAGGAACTCTTGCAAAGTAGTCACTGTTGAAAACACAACAGTCAACTTGCTCACAGGACATTCTGACAAGTGTCATAGAATCATACAGTACTGAAGAGGCCCTTTGGCCCTTCAAGTCTGCACCAACCTATCTACACTAATGCCACCTTCTAATACTTGCTCCATAATCTTGACTGTTATGATATTTTAAGTGCTCATCCACTTACTTTTTAAACATTGCTAGGTTTCGACAATATTGACAATCACTTGGGTTGAGTATGATGGCCCTTCATAAGGGCATCTATTTGTAGGTCTTCAGATGGCTGAAGAGGTCAATCCAGGATCTACAGCTTCTATTGCAGTGCGGGAATTGGTGGGTGGTAATGGTGATTGGAGATGGTGGTGGGTGGGTCTTCCTGATGTTCTGTCCCTCCTTGAGCAAGGGTCGCTTCTGTTCAGCAGCATAGTGGGGATCATTCTCACGGCACAAAGCTCTCTGTGGGTGATATTTGGTGATTCTGCTTTGTAGCTATGTCCTCCCAGTTGTTGATGTTGAGATGAGTTTCTTGAGGTTGGTCTGGATGTTATCTTTTAAGCGTTTCTTTTGGCTGTCAGGGGCACGCTGACCTTCTTTCAGCTGGGGGTACATGATCTGTTTTGGGAGGCACGAGTTGCCCTCCCAAGCAATGTATTCCAGATTCCCACCACTCTCTGGAAACCCCTCTAAGCCTCTTTCCCTTTGTTTTAAAATTAGGCCCATAGGTGTTAAGCTGTGGAAAGGTTAATGATGAAGAGTGCATTCAATGTGATGATGTAATAATGGTTTGGATGGTAAGAAAAGCTCTGGAATTCGAAGTAGACAGACTTACTATCCAGGTCTCTGCACAGTCTCAATAAGAATGACTGTCGTATTCAGGTAACTTATACTTGATTGCTGTCATGCAATTTTGTTTAAAACAATAGCCTCTTCTTGTTAGACTATCTAGTGATCTTCCCCAATATACTGAACAAAACCAAGCCAAGTAGCTTCCAAACTAGAAGGCAGCATGATAGCTGCAAACCAGCCTTATGACAAAACGTCCACGTCAGGCAACATGACCTGCTGAGGTGAGGATTCATCACACAGTACTGTGCATCTGGATTGGTTAGAAAATCTCAGGAGAAAGGTTTAGAAGGGAACATAGGAGAATGGGACCAAGATACTATATTGTCTGCCTACTTGCAAAACAAATAGAGGTATAAATCAGATGATTTTATTTCAGAACATAACATTTGGGATAGCTTGACATGTGGTGAGTGTAGCATTCTTTGGAGGACAAAGATGCTATATATTCCAAAACAAAAAAATCCACATCTCATGTTTCCTCATGTCTGGATATAATTAATGAGCTCAAATGAAGAATTTAACGAATGTGGATTTGTGGGATCCATTTCTCTGCTGTACATTCTACGTTGATTGATTTCAACAACTTCATTATCATTGTAAAATGTGAAAACCAGGATAGCAGGAAGGTGAACCAGATGGACCTTGGTCTGTTTCTAGTCTGGTGTTTCTTGTTTTCCAGTCTATTCTGTTGGCTCAGCTGATTAGAGTTCAGAATATTGTAGGTTCAGGCTGCATTCCAGTATAGGATTGATATGAGAGTGACGTACATAGCAGCAAGTGGGCAAATTGACTTCCCGTGGCGCAAATAATGACACAAAAATAAACAAGTGAGGAGACAACAAAAAAACACATACATTTCACCAGAATGCTTTAAAAAGAGCTGTAATAATGTTTACTTTAACAAAAAAAGTCATGATTTTAGCCATCACCAGGTAACAGCAGAAGTAGCCGCGATGTGCTGTTTGTGGTATTGCAAGCGTTCTATCTTCAGAAGATTAGTTATTTAGCTAAATTAGTTAATAGCTATTTAGATATTAATGTGTTACTAAAACATTTTGAGACAGGTCAGTTACACATGGTCATATTCAGTCACAAATGCAAACTAATGATACTGTAATTGTTAATTTCCAAATGATTATGTCTGATGATTTCAATTAAAGCAATTGATCATCTGTGATGACACATGTTTTAAAACTGTATAGATGGAACTGATTGTTTTGAGGAGATCTTGTGGTGTTGTGAGTAGTTTCCCTGCCTTTGAACCAGAAGCTCTATGTTCAAGTCCTACTCCGGGATTTATAATCCATGAGAAATATGTTCATAACATAGCCAAACAGGTTGAGGATTAATTTACAAATCCTTCCAACACACACCAAGAGCAGGTTGGTAATCTGTAAAAGATTCCTGATCAGGTAATCAGATGAAAATGAGTTAGAACCTCTGCTATCATGTTCTGTAGCTTCAGACTATCAGGAAATGTGCATTACTTGGGGATCCTTGGTCAGGATGGTTGGTATGGGTCTATTTGGTGCCAGAAGCATGAGATGGATTATGTGTCTGTGGTTTTGCCCTACGACTGGGGAGGTCATGGTACTGTTGATCAGATTCTCTACATACAGGGAACCCAAGAAGATCAGGTAGCAAAACTATTCCTGCATTTACTCCTGAGGAACATCAAGTAATTTCAATTGTAGGTAGACCTCTGGCATAAAGCTTGCAGTTATGACCTAGATTACATTGAATGAACTCTTTGACCAGCATTGATTATTGATGGTTACAGCACCTGATATTTAATCCACAAAATAAAGGGTGAAACCTTTCCAACTTCTGAATGACATGGGCTTTGGTGAGAACATTCGGAGAATGGTGTGAGATCACCATTGAAGACCTTTATGCATCAAGAACACAAAGATTCATTTTCCAACCAAGTGTTGAATGGCAAGGCAGGATTCTCACCACTGGATGGCAAGAGGCTAATTATCATGTATCAACACACTTAAAAATTTCCTCATTATGTCATCATTATCACCTCACAGACATGTAGTTTACAATTCTCCCTTCCACTAGATAGAAACCAGACGGGGATAATTCCTGACACGAGAATCAGAGAAGTTATCTGCTGACTCCTGCTTACTGCTCGCTCCTCTGGACATCCATCAGTCGCCAAAACCTAAGTGTACACTCCACGGACAGAGATGGTATGCACCCCTGTCCACGAGGACATCCAGGTCCTGAATGGTAGACACTGCCCAAGAAGTCTGGGGTAATTGAAAGGAAAAGTGCAGGGGCAGCTGCAGGCTGACAGTGTTTAACTAGGTGCATAACTGAGCTTGAAAAACAGAACTTAGAATCCTGCGGTAGGCTCAGTAGTGGCCAATAATTCCACCTGTGCACAGCAGCTCAATGGTTAGTGATGCTGCGTCAAAGCACCAGGGATCCGGTTTTGATTCCAGGGTGACTGACTGTGTGGAGTTTGTGTGATTTTCCTCCGGGTGCTCCGGTTTCCTCCCAAATTCCAAAGATGTGCAGGTTAGATGGATTGGCCATGCTAAATTGCCCCATAGTGACAAGGATGTGCAGGCTGGGTGGATTAGCCAAAGGAAATGTGGGGTTGTGGGGATAGGGTGGAGCCTGGGTTTGGGCAGGATGCTTTTTTAATTTCTGACAGCGCAGACTCAATTAGCTGAATGGCCTCGTGGTAGGGATTCTATGAGTGGAGTGCCATAGGGATGTGGTGTACCGATAATGAGATGGGTTTGAGAAGATAGCACAAAGGAATCACTAGAGAAATCCTCCATGAAACTCACCAAGAATGGCACTTGACTGATTTGTGGTAAAATCCATCCTGTAGAAAAAATTATGGAGAAAAAAATCCCAGATTAATGTTGGAATTGAACTCAAGCAAACTCAAGCAACAAATTCAATCAGACCTTCAGAGACAATATTTTCTAACCATGATATAATTGCAGACAGAAACGTTGGCAAGAGGCCCTGTTTGCTGGGTAGCCTGAACCCATTTCTGCGTTGCAGAAAAGGAAAGGCTTTTTAATCTTGTTCCCTAAAATTTGTTGACGTCCCATGGCTCAAATAAGCAGGCCACCACATGTTCACAAATACTATTAATGGAAATATAAGAAGCTGTTACTGATCTAGATAGGAGACTGAAAGGGACATAGGGAACGAGGCTGCTATCACGTAGCTTTTATAAAAAACAAATTCCATCCTAGTATAAGCTGTGCAGATGCGACTCATTTGGCAAGGCATCAGAATTCATTGCTCAGTCATGTGCAGCCTAAAGGCACAATTGCTGCTACTGTTGCTATGTGCTTCCCTGCATGATAAACATGTTTCAGGCAATTGTCTAAGCATGTTTTTTACTTGATTTTAATTAATAGAGACTTAATTCTGTGTGGCAACTTGAATGTAGTAGATGCCCCAAGGTGAAATAATGATCAGACAAGATTTGATACCAGACAACATCACGAGGTGAAGAGAAAGATGACAGAAAACATGAAATACTAAAAAGTGCCCAAACAAAGTACTTGCCAATAAAACTGAATCTTAACCCCATTTGTCAAGTCCACTCATTAGGAATGTAGGAGCAGGAGTGGGCCATTTAGCCTCCTGAAATATTACAATTGGTTCCCATATCCATAGCTTTCATATAGACTGTTAACAGTTGGGCCCTCAGCACTGATTTTTGCAGTACCCCACTCTGCCAACCTGAAAATAACCCACTTATGCCTGTAATCTGACCTTAACCAATGCTCAATTCACACTAGCATACTACTCCAATCGTAGAGTCATACAAATGTACAGCATGGAAACAGACCCTTCAGTCTAACTCATCCAAGCCGACCAGATATCCTAAACTGATCTAGTTCCATTTGCCAGCATTTGGCCCTTGTCCCTCTAAACTCTTTCTGTTCATATACTCATCCAGATGCCTTTTAAATGAGGTAATTGTACATGCCTCCACCATTTCCTCTGGCAGTTTGTTCCACACACACACACACCACCTTCTGCATGAAAATGTTGCCCCTTAGGTCCCTTTTAAATCTTTTCCCTTTCACCTTAAACCTATGCCCTCTAGTTTTGGACTCCCCTTTTATTCATAGAATCCCTACAGTGGGGAAACAGGCCATTTGGCCCAACAAGTCTACACGCTGAGGGGTGTCCTTATAGAGATTTATAAAATCATGAAGGGCATGGATAGGATAAATAGACAAAGTCTTTTCCCTGGGTGGGGGAGTCCAGAACTAGTGGGCATAGGTTTAGGATGAGGGGGAAAGATATAAAAGTGACCTAAGGTGCAACCTTTTCACGCAGAGGGTGGTACGTGTATGGAATAAGCTGCCAAAGGATGTGGTGGAGGCTGGTACAGTTGCAACATTTAAAAGGCCCCATCTGGATGGGTATATGAATAGGAAGGATTTGGAGGGATATGGGCCAGGTGCTGGCAGGTGGGACTAGATTGGGTTGGGATATCTGGTCAGCATGGACGAGTTGGATCGAAGGGTCTGTTTCCAAGCTGCACATCTCTATGACTCAATGATTCTATGACTGACCCTCTGAAGAGTATCCCACACAGACCCATTCCCCTACTCAATTGCTCTACATTTCCCTGACTAATGCACCTAAACTACAGATCTCTGAACACTATGGGCAATTTAGCATGGCCAATTCACCTAAACTGCACATCTTTGGACTGTGGGAAGAAACCGGAGCACCTGGAGGAAACCTGTGCAGACATGGAGAGAATGTGCAAACTCCACAAAGAGACTGAGAATCGAACCTGGGTTCCTGGCACTGTGAGGCAGCAGTGCTAACCTACCATGGGAAAAAGACCTATCCATGCACTCATGAGTTCATAAACCCTCTATAAGGTCTCCCTTTAGCCTCTGATACTCCAGGGAAAACCCCCCATTCCATTTAACCTCTCCCTATAGCTCAAACCTTCTTTTCCCGGCTGTACTCTTGTAAATCTTTCAAGTTTAACAATATCTCGAAGGCAGTTTTCTAAAAGTGGCCTCACCAATATTTTGTACAGCCACAACATGTCATTCCAACTCATATACTCAATGCATTGACCAATGAAAGTAAACGTGCCAAATGCCTACTTCACCACCCTGTCCACCTGCACTTGCATTTTCAAGGAACTATGAACCTGTATGCCTAGGTCTCTTTGTTTGGCAACATTCCCCAGGGCCCTATCATTATCTGGATAAGTCCTGCCCTGATTTGCTTTAGCAAATTGCAACACCTCATGTTATCTAAATTAAATTCCATCTGTCACTCTTTGGGCCATTGGCCCCTCTGATCAAGGTACCGTTTTACTCTTCATTGTCCTTCTTCATAACCTTCTTCATTGTCCACTACACTACCAATTTTGCTGTCATCTACAAACTTACTAACCATATCTCTTATATTCACATCCAAATTGTTTACATAAATGAAAAAAAGCTGTGAATCCAGCACCGATCTTCGCAACACACCATTGGCACAGGCCTAGAAAGTCAGATGGCAACCTGGCCAATTGAATCAATTTGATGCAATAACAGGAATTAAATCAGACATATGTTGTCACACACATAAATAGAGGAATAAATGAGCTCCACATGCTGATATTTGGTGATTGAGTGGATATTAAACAACATCAGCAAATCAATATGAAATTTTTGAAACATCATATTCGTGGAGTGTAACATGCATACAATTCCCCCCTAGGTGAATGTAACCTGCAGATAGTAACAAATAAAATTATTGCACATTGTGGTCTCCTTATACTGTGACTGATGTTTCCTGAGCTAAGTGTATTTGATCATCATTGGAAAAATTCAACTGTGGCCCAATATTCATTAAGGAAAACATTTCTACTACAATATTTCGCACCAGCTAACTGTGACCTTTCCAAAGTGCAAGGTTTAAATATCAAGATTTGACCTGTGTGATTGAATTTTGTTTGCTAACTTTATATGTGGCAATTTATCAAAAGCCTTCTAAAAAATTCTAATACACTAACTATTGGTTCCCTCTTCTTGACTCTGTTGCTCACATTCTCAAAAAACTCTGTCAGATTTTTCAAACATGATTTCTCCTTCATATGTTGACTCCGTATAATCAGACAATTATTTTACAAACATCCAGTAGTTATAACCTTTACATTAGATTCTAATGTCTTACCTACTGCTGTCTTCAGGCTAACAGGTCAGTAGTTCCCTGTATTCTCTCTCCCTCCTTTCTTAAACAATAGGGCTACATTTGCAACCTTCTAAATTTACAGTCAACATTGCAGAATTCATAAAATTTGTAACTTATCACATTCATCAGAGACTGACAGCTCAGTGAGAATGGTCGCCTTAGAAAGTTTGGGAGCACAAACTGGTGAGCACCTCACTGTGGTAACTCCGAAGTTGGTTGACGGGGGGAGCATTCCAGGCCACTGGCACTCAGGGGGACTGCCAGAAACCAGGTACTTACTCAGTGCTAGCAGGAGAGGACACCGTGGTGTAGATGACCAGGGACTTCACCCATATGCACAGGGAAGGACAGCAGACAAGAATATGGGAGACAATGACTCTCATGGCCCAGAAGTTGCAGCAGAGTAGGAAGTCATGTGATCATCTAGCTGCCTCCGCGGACAGGTTGCCAGTTGCCATTGCCCTTGGGTTCTGCTAAAGAGGTGCACACACCTATACTCCATCATCCCCGCCATTAACTAGGATAGCGATCTATGTGGGTTTCCTCCGGGTGCTCCAGTTTTCTCCCACAGTCCAAAGATGTGCAGGTCAGGTGAATTGGCCATGCTAAATTGCCCATAGGGATAGGTGCATTCGTCAGAGGGAAATAGGTCTGGGTGGGTTACTCTTCGGAGGGATGTGTGGACTGGTTGGGCTGAAGGGCCTGTTTCCACACTGTAGGGAATCTAATCTAATCTCAGGTCATGCATGGTTGGGACAGGTCAGGGGGATTGGGGAGTGGAGTGGGGGCTGTGCCAGGCTTGACACCAGGAATTCAGTCAGAATGCCGCAGCACTGACCAGCTGTGTAATACTCTGGTCCCTCTCACCTTCGCTCCTAAAACCAGTCAGGCTGAAAGCTCAGCCCTACAAATCCAACTTTTGTAAGCAATGGTTTTGGATGGAAGACTTTGCTCATCAGTCCTTTCTATGATGCATTGCCAATAAATGAACAACAGCCATAATTTCAGAGGAGCACTGTCCATCATTAACCATAAAAACATAGAAAATAGAGCAGCAGGAGGCCATTCAACCCTTCGCACCTGCTCCACTATTCAATATAATCATGGCTGATCATCCAACTCATTTCCCTGTTCCCACATTCTTCCCATATCCTTTGATCCTTTAGCCCTAAGAACAAAATTAACTTATTCTTGAAATCATTCAGTGTTTGGCATCAATGTCTTTCTGTGGCAGAGAATTCCACAGGCTCCCTCTCTCTGGGTGAAGAATTTTCTCCTCACCTTTGTCCTAAATGGTCTACCCCTATATCCTTAAACTGTGATCGCTGGTTCTGGGTACCCTGTTCATCAGGAATATCCTCCATGTATTTACCCTGTCTAGTCCTGTTTGGACATTATTGGTTTCTATGAGATTTTCCCTCATTCTTCTAAACTTCAGGGAATATAGTCCTAACCAATCCAGTCTCCTTATCGTACAGTCCTGCCATCTTGGGAATCAGTGTGGTAAACCTTCATTTCACTCCCTTCATAACCAGAACATCCTTCCTCAGATAAGAAACCAAAACTGCCCATAATACTCCCAGGTGTGGTCTCAACAAGGCCCTGTACAATTGTAGCAAGACATCCCTCCTCCTGTAATCAAATCCCTTCACTATGAAGGACAATGTACCACTTACCTTCTTCACCACCTTTTGGAGTTGCTTGCTTATTTTCAGTGACTGGTGCATGAGGACAAATAAAATAATTTCTCAGATTGCTCTACTGTAGCATTCAATAGTTGTTCATTTTCTTCTGTGCGTTGTGTGGGGAATAATGATTAGATTGAATTGGCAATCCACATAGAGATCTCACGAGAACAGACTTGGGACCTGGTGCCTGGTGAAGGTGGAATGGGGAGAACTTACTTTAATTGTTTTCCAGGTTTGAAGTCATGAGAAAAAGAGAATCTTACAGATCTGGAGTGTGCTGTTTCATTGAGAGATTTTTATGGTCTCGGTGTTAGGAATCTCTCCTCTATGACCATACTCTGATACTGCAGTTAATGGCAATGATCTTTGTATAGACTCCCCCTTCCATAGAGTGACAAAGAAGCTGCCAGTGACACGAAAAATCATTTTAATTCAAATGCCCAATGAAGAAACAAAGAGCAGTAGGTTAAAATCACTTTTAAAAACTGTTATGGAGCAATTTGTAGATTGGAACATGAACTCAGGATGAAGGGAGGAGCTGGAAGAGACTGAAAAACTTTTTAAAAATCAGAAAAAGATTTGGTCTATAATTTTGACTAATTATTCAAACTATGGGCAGAAAATATATAGGAACATCATCACCAAGCCACTCACCATCCTGACTTGGAAATATATTGCCGTTCCTTCACTGTTGCTGGGTTAAAATCCAGGAATTCTCTCCCTAACAGCATTGTGGGTCAACCCAGAGCACGTGGGCTCCAGTGGTTCAAGAAGGTAGCTTACCCCCACCTTCTCAAGGGCAACTAGAGACAACCAGTGACTCCCACATCCCACAAATGAATTTTTAAAAATGAAGTCATTTAACAATATTTAAAATGGAAGCGAAAAAGAATTTCTTCCCACAGGGGTTACTAATCTTTCCAAATCTCTAACATAAGCCAAAGAACTGCAGATGCTGGAAATCTGAAACAAAAGCAGAAATTGCTGGAGAATCTCAGCAGGTCTGGCTTCATGTTTTAATGGTGAAACCTTCACTGGCAAAACAAATATCTGATAACCATTCTGAAGAAGAACTTGCAATACTGGCTCTGTTTCTCTCCTCACAGATGCTGCCAGGCCTGACGAGTTTCTCCAGCACTTCCTGTTTTCATTTCTGATTCTTTACCCCAGAGAGCAGTAGATGCAGGGTTATTGAACTTATTCAAGGTTGAAGGGTTATGGGGAGGGATTTGGCAAGGAAGTGGAGATTAGTTCACAATCAGATCAGTGGCAATTTTTAAATGGCGATAGCAATAACCTATGAGCAGACTAGACAAGAAAGAAAATGTAATTTCAGGAAAGCATTGATCAAATCTTGTTCATCTCCCTGCACACTAATTGTGTTTTAAAAAAGGACAAGGGTTGACCTAACCACATTGTAACTTTCGCTAGTTTGATTTGATTTGATTTATTGTCGTCACGTATCTAAATACGGTGAAAAGCTTTGGTTTGTGAGCAGTTGGTCCGAAAGATAACATTAAGAGATCATGTCAGCAAAGGAAAGCAAGATATTTGTTTTTCCTGTGAAGAAAGTGGATGGGAAGTGATTAAAAAATGGATACGAAACAATATGAATAAAGTTAATGTATAGAGGGGAAAAAAAATCAGCAAAGGAGTCAAACAGAAATCTGTCCTTTGGTCTTTAAGCTACATTGAACTCATGCTTAATATCTTGTGATCTAACTGTTTTTCATTGATCTAACGTGAAACATTTCTTTCCAGGGTTTTTCACGTCTCGATTTAAAAGTTCTTCAAATCAAAGTCAGGGACTTCCCCTGAGTGCATTGAACTTACCAGGACTGAATGCCTGCTGCTGTATCATATTACTATGCAGAAAGGAATAAGAAGTGTTAGCTCTGCAATTTCTCCTAACAATCAAACAGTGAAATTTCATGTATGAGCACTTCTGTTCATGCATTGAAATTCTGCAGATTTTCTCTGCGGTGAACTGGTAGCAGAACTGCAAACCAGTGTTTTTATTATTTCTTCCAGGTTTCTACTCATTTCCCATCAAAGTTACATGAAGTGAATTCCAGGGGAATTCAGGACCTTGCTTTGGCTGTTTGAAGTTAAAAATCTCACAATGCCAGATTATAATCCAACAGGTTTATTTGGAAGCACTATCTTTCGGGAGCAACTAATTACCTGATGAAGGAGCAGCGCTCTGAAAGCTAGTATTTCCAAATAAACCTGTTGGACTATAACCTTGTGTTGTGTGATTTTTAACTTTGTCTGCCCCCAGTCCAACACCAGCACCTCCTTATCTTGGCTGTTGGAGTTCCAGAGGTACCCAAACCTATATGTGTCCCTGTTTTCCCTCCCCATCACTCACAAGGTTTTGTTAGACAGTGGTCTGAGAAAGGCTGATTTCCTCCTCCATAACCTTGAGGCACCAGTGCCAACTACAACCTTCTTCGCACTAGTTTTATAAAATCCAGCCCATCGTCCCCATAAATTTACAAAGGCTTCTTGCAAATTAAGTTGAATACAGAAATTCCATTGTAATGTTGCTCCATATGGTGTACATATGACTATGTACAAGAGAGAAGAAATCTTCTATTGAGGACATGACTATGGGTGAGGGAGCATTTCAGCTTTATTGTGTCTCAAAAAATTCCCAGCTTTCTAAGTGGACTGAGATATGCCGAGTCAAACCAGTGCATAATCTTTTGTTGTGTGGTTTTAGGGTCGTAACTGACAGTCTGGGTTCAAGACAGACTGGTCGAAGGGAAGGTAAGGTCAAAAACTATCTTTCGATTGAGACTTATGTACATCTCTTCTTATTGCATGTGAACCCTACATACAACTAAATAGGGTAATCTGAGATATTCCAGATTCCAAGCGTATTGAGACATTGTTGAGACTGTTATCTAAATGGGTTTCTCTCTCCAAATCCAGTTAACTCCTCCAATGCTGTGCTACTTAAGCCCTGTGGGAAACAGCTCTGTGACATATTTGTAAGATTGTTCCAGCGTCCTGAAGTCCTTATATAAGAGATGGATGGGGTGGTGGGGTTTAGGGCTATTGTGGCACAGTGATATGTGAGCCAGGACAGCCACCTGCTCCAGTGTATGTAGCTACATTTCTGAACTGGTTGATTACAAACATCTATAATAGATTTTTGGGGTGGGTGGTGGGTGGGAATGGAGTTTATCCAGACCAGGATTAGGACATTGCTCCCTAAAGGGTTGAAATACATGCAACTTAATGTCAGAGTCTTGAGCCAATTAGGTAAACCGGATCCCACTCCTTTCCAACATGGCCTCCATGATCTAACATACATCCGCTGCTCATTCCATGCAATCAGAAGTGATGGGCATATCTAGATGCAGAGGCATTCAACAAGAAACCTTCCCTCGATCGTAGAAAGCCCTCCCCAGCAGGAAGGGTACCTTTCCAGTGGCCACAATGTGGAATTAGGCACAGGGACTGTGTGGCCATTGGATTGTCAGGACTCTCTTCATGTTCACGAAGTGTTAAAATTAATCTTATATGCCTTCAAAGTAACAGAGACTTAAGATAAAAAATATCAGCTCCAAATGAATAAGCTGATGGCTGACCGTATTTGTAACAAACACCTTCAAATGTCTGAAGGATACATTTTCAGTAAACACTTTATTTATGCCGACATGGCAAAAAATGCAGCCAACCTACGACAGCAAGAACAGTTAAATTTTAATCTTGTTTAACATCACAATCGATGATTTCATTGTAAATATTTTCCAGATAACAGATTATAAATTAACTGTGCACAGTCTATGCTGGGTTTTGAGACAATCCATTCTAAATTCAAGGCTATTTAAATAGTGCAATCAGACTTGTTCAATGAAAGCCAATATTGGAATAAATTAAAATGAATGCACTAAAGAAAGTCCTGGCCAAACAATTAACCCATTGTACCTGTAACTAACGTCAGGTAGAAAAATCCATTCTGTCCCAATCATCTTCTCTTTCCCCAAACACTAGTAATTCTGCTGTTTTTCAAATATTTAGCCAGTTATAAGATTTGATTGGGTAGATCTTTGCACTGACTGGGACAAGTCTCGGACAAGTTGCAAGGCCTGAAATATGTAGCCACGCCACTTTAAGGGAAGATGAAACAATATTTATACATGAACATGATCAAAGTTTGGAACTGCCTCCAATTGATGCCGGACGGCTTGTTAATTTCAAAAATGAAATTTACTATTTTTTGTAAACCTGCAATGGATTTTAAAGCAAAACTGGGTATAAGGAATTAAGTCATAATTCCATTGTGTTGTGGAACAGGTTCAAGGGCTAAATGGTCTCATCCCAATTCTACATAATCTTTAAAAATCATTAAGGATTTTGCTTCTACTACCGTTTCTCATTAATATTAAGTTCTTAATCTTTGTTCTTTCATGTGATGTGTTTGTCAATGGCAAGCCCATCATTTGTTACCTAACCCTAATGTCACATTAAACTATTTCAGCAGACATTGCTGCTGTTCTGGAGTCACATATAGACCTGACCAGGAAAGTACAGCAGATTTCCTTCACTAAAGGATATTAGTGAAGCTGATGGGTTTGTATGATGATTGACAGTGGTTTCATGGTCTCCAATGCTGAGACTGGCTTTCGACTGTGTACATTTTCCCAGATGACCACTCTTATCTCCTTGTAGTATTTGTCACCTCTACCAGTTTGCGTTACTGGGTAAAGGCCGTTTCAGCTAGTTTGCTGCCAACAATCCTCCTTTGTCTTTGCGCCATCTTGAGATGATCTAATGATCAATAGTAGAGGGTAAGAGAGTCAGAGATGAACAGCACGGAAACAGACCCTTCGGTCCAACTTGTCCATGCCAACCAGATATCCAAACCCTATCTAGTCCCACCTGCCAGCACCTGGCCCATATCCCTCCAAACCCTTTCTATTCATGTACCCATCCAGATGCCTTTTAAATGTTGCAACTGTACCAGCCTCCACCACTTCCTCCGGCAGCTCATTCCATACATTACCACCGTGTGTGAAAACCCTGTCGGTCTCTTTTGTATCTTTCCCCCTCACCCTAAACTATGCCCTCTAGTTGTCTTGCTTGTTACCCTTACACATCCGATTTGTCTATTCAATGTGCAGACTTAAATCTGATATGACAATTGTATGATCCCTCCTCCATACCTCCGTTATATCCCAATTTACACTTTGTTCTACATTGAGACAACTCTTTGGATGACTCCCACTCCCTTCTTTCCCTTGTTCCTTATTTCCCCATTAACTGATTTCACATGATCTATTGCACTGCACTAGATCCCCTCTTTATTTACAAAACTAACCCACAATCTTTTTCTTTTGGCTATTCTTCCAGCATATTTGAGCAGCTTTGAATATTCGTGTTCCCGGTCTTAGGCATCCCGAAACTAGAACTCTGCATTACCTATCAAGTCATATGCAGTTACTTACCTCTGTGCTATCAAGGGTATATCACTGCAGATTATCTATAGAAAAGGCACTGTTTTTAGATAAGAAAAATGTTTAATTCATGATGGCACAATCATTCTTTGGGCATAATTACTAGGACAAGTACAGAAAATGCTGAAGAAACTCAATACTATCTAGGGAGAGAGAAACAGAGTTAATGTTTCAAGTCTGGTATGATTGTTCCTCAGATCTTCAGTTCTGAAGAAGTGGCATACTGGACTCAAAACATTAATTTTGTTTCTCTCTCCACAAATGCTGTTGAGTTTCTCCAGCATTCTCTGTGTTTGTTTTGGACTTCTAATGTCTGCAGAAGTTTGGTTTTATAATTACTAGGATCTTAGGGGGATGGCACAGATGCAATTGCTTCCTCCAAAAGCAAGAGTGGAATTCATTTCTGCCCACAGACTGTGAATCATTAACCCCTTCAGAACCAATACCTTTTTATTACAAGATCCTGATTTCTTATTAATTATATTTAAATTTATTCAGCTGCCATGATTGGATTTGACCTCATATCCTCTAAGCATTAGACTTGGTTTGTAGATTACTAGTCCAGTGATATTACCACTGTATCTCCATCTCCCCAGGATTATGTACAAATATGCCATCGACACTTAAGGCGTTTGTAGTCATTGAATAGACAAGACAGGAGCTCATTTTTTTTGTGTGTGTTTAAGATCCTATTGACTGGATTCCCAGAGATCTAACAACAATATTGATGAGTACTTCATGTACGTGGGCTGAAGAAGTTAGCTCTGTTCTTGTTAAAAAAGATCTAGAGGGGTGTTAATGGAGGTGTTCAAAATCATAAGGAGTGAGGTTTAATAGGCTAGGGCTGTTTTCCTTGGAGTGTCGGAAGTTGAGGAGTGACCTTATAGAGATTTATAAAATCATGAAGGGCATGGATAGGATAAATAGACAAAGTCTTTTCCCTGGGGTGGGGGAGTCCAGAACTAGAGGGCATAGGTTTAGGGTGAGAGGGGAAAGATATAAAAGAGACCTACGGGGCAATTTTTCACACAGAGTATGGGTATGGAATGAGCTGCCAGATGAAGTGGTGGAGGCTGGTACAATTGCAACATTTAAAAGACGTCTGGATGGGGATATGAATAGGTTTGGAGGGATATGGGCCGGGTGCTGGGAGGTGGGACTAGATTGGGTTGGGATATCTGGTTGGCATGGGCAAGTTGGACCGAAGGGTCTGTTTCCATGCTGTACATCACTATGACTCTTTGACTCTGTATAGATTGAATAGAGAGGGAGAAACTGTTCCTGTTGGTGAAAGAGGACCAGAGGACATTGGCTCAATGTAATTGTCAAAAGAAGTAACTGCAACAGTAACAATCTGGTGAACAGTTCGAATCTGAGTGTGTGGTGGTGCTAGATTCATTTGTAGCTCTTAAATCTGAATGTGATAATTGTCTAAAGAGAAAACAATTGCAGAGCCACGGGGTAAAGGAATAGGATTAGGTGAGTTGCTCTTGCAGAGAGCTGGCAGTGACACAATGGACCCAATGGCCTCTGTAACCATATAATGATTCTCACTGAGTTTTAAAGACCAAAGTTGATGTTCTGCCCATGATTGCAGTGCCCTATCTGTTTACATTCTTGCACTAGGTGTACTTTTATTTTCAGCTTCCTAAACTTCAGTTACGTTTTCAAATGGCTCTTTTTCTGAAGATGTTTGCACTTTATGTCCTTTTGTGTACAACCCTACGTCAATGGGTTAGAGCAATACAAAACATGAAGACATTTGGCAGTCAGTCAGCAATTCACCGCAGCCTATCAAATGTTTTGAGCTTCAGAAGCCGATGACTGTTGACACTTTTAACTGGAAAAAACATTTTCATAGGAAATGTAGCAACCATGACAGAGATTTCAGAATATCAGGATCAGTGTCATGGACTTTTCCACTTAGACTCACTAACCTTCAAGCTTCCTGATTTGCACCAGCAATGGAAAGTACTGGGTAATTAGCAGCAAGGTAACCAGGGACCAAACATTCCATGATCCTCAATTTGCTGATAGAGGTCTGGCTTGGCCGGAATTACAATTAAACCCATGGCTGTCCAAAACTGCTGTGAAAGTGTAATTCCAATAATCCCAATTATAGTGCATTGGACCAGTAACGGACCTGTCACCAGCACTGAGCATGATGAGGTGCTTAGCATAATCCAATTATAGAATTCAGATAAATATGATTTTTCCTGACCTAATGCCAATAGCAGATTTAATCTTGAAAGCAAGTAAAGCAAGATGGAAAGCAAGTAAAAAAGAACAAGAGCAGAAGTAGGTGTGTATAAGGTGAGCTTATGGTTATTTTTAATGTAAATTGAATTTAGAAAGAAGGAAGAGAGTTGATGAATGTATCAAAGCCCTAGAGTAAACTAACATAGCATAAAAGAGAAAGATTTCCATTTTCCATTCCAAAACATTTTACACCCAATGAAGTAATTTTGAATTATTGTCACTGCTATAACTTTGGAAACACAGCCGTCGATTTGCATACAGCAAGTTCCCTCCAGCACAAAAACCAAACAGAGAATAAAACATTACTAAGAGTCAAAGGTGATCGCAACTGAACAACATGACAGTAACTTTGAGACGAAGAGCTGAACAGAGAAGGAATGGTTGGATTGTTCTGCAGAGGGCCGGCATGGAATCAATGGGCCAATAGGCCTCCCTCGACGGTGTGATGAATCTCTTTGTGAAATCTGTGGAGTTTGTTTGAGTGATGTCAGGACAACTCCTGGGCTGTAAGCTTTTATTCACAGAGTGCAGCCGGTTCAGATTTCAGGGCTTCTCAATTGCTCTCTTAGCT
>NC_057743.1:36753452-36762740 GCF_004010195.1 Chiloscyllium plagiosum | reverse complement strand
AGTGATAGCCATTTTCACAATAGGATAATTCTCAGGGTATCCACTCTATCTCAGACTGTCATCATGTCGTACGCCTCTATCAAGTCACTTCTCATCTTCAATGAGAAAAGTTCTAACTCCCTCAACCTTTCTTCATAAAGCCTGTCCTCCAGTCCAGGCAGCATGCTGATACATTTCCTCTGCATCCTCTCTGAAACTTCCACATCTTTCTGATGATAAGACAAACAGAACTTAACACGATATTCCAAGTGTGTTCTAACTCGGGGTGTATGGAGCTGCAGCATAACTTTGTGGCTCTTAAACTCAATCCCCCTGCGAATGAAAGCCAACACACCTTCTCAATACCCCTATCAACGTGGTTGGCAAAATCAAGATATCTATGGATGGAACCCCAAGGTCCTGCTGTTCCTCCACACTTACCAAGAATCTTGCTTTTAATCTTGTAAAGGCTTTCTGTGAAATCTTAAACCCTCACAATCTTGGTAACTTCCTCCAGTGCCTACAACACTTCTGAACTGTGAAATCTCTTCACGTCCCTACAATCCTCCTTAGCTCTGTAAGCTCCTTTATTAGCATCAACACTCTAAATTCCTGAAGCCTCCTTTTGCCGTTGCAATATTCCTAATATCTGCATTACGCTCTTGTCCTAATATCCCTCCCTGCGTATGTAACCCCCACCATCCTCCAGTGCTCTCCCGGGGAACATTGCAGAGGAAGGAAGAGTTATAGAGACCGGGCCATGTTACGGATATAGAAAGGGCTGCCAAACCTGGACGGTGGGACTAATGTAGGAAGGGATAGGAATCCCGCAGGAGGTTAGAGGTGGCGGGATTCATAGAACCTGTAGTATGGGACCAAGTTAGAAAGGGTTGTGGAACCTGAAGGATGTTCCAGTTTGAATGACGTTTTTTTCTATTGGACCACTATCCAATCTTCATGACTTATTTTGGAGATGTTTCTCAGAATGGCTGAACACACCTTCAGATTCCCAGGCTGGGCGCTGTGAGTTCAGATGTGAATCTATTTACCCTTTCTGGCTGTGTGTTTGACACTGACCTGATGCTGCTCATGTGATCTCCAGATCTGCATGACTGACCAGAGCTCACCTCAAGAAAGCCTTCGATTGAAAAGATCTTTTTTTTCAGTATTTTTCAGCGGCAGATTTACGAGATGCAGGAATTGGGGAGGTTTGATTTTGAGAGAATGAAATTTTATGATTGCAAAAGGGGAAGCCATCAAAAATTAGATAATGTGAGTCCAGAGACAGTATTTCTGTTAGTGTTAAGGAAAGGCTTGAAGATCCAGGGAATGCTGGATGATTGGAGAAATTGAGGTAGATTAGATTAGATTACTTACAGTGTGGATACAGCCCCTTCGACCCAACAAGTCCACACCACCCCGCCGAAGCGCAACCCACCCAAACCCCAACGTTTACCCCTAACCTAACACTACGGGCAATTTAGCATGGCCAGTTCATCTGACCTGCACATTTTTGGACTGTGGGAGAAAACCGGAACACCTGAAGGAAACCCACGCAGACACGGGAAGAACGTGCAAACTCCACACACTTAGTCGCCTGAGGCGGGAATTGAACTCGGGTCTCTGGCGCTGTGAGGCAGCATTGCTAACCACTGTGCGGCAGCAGTGCTAATCACTGTGCCACCGAGCTGCCCACTAATTCCCATTTCTGAAAAGATAAATACAGTTCGAGTATCGAAGATATTTTCGCTCGTTTTAGAGACTATAACAAAATGCCTTCTTGACAACCCTATCAGCATGATCTCCTGGTTACGAAACGCAATCCCTCTACCAATAAAAGCTCACACACTGAATGCCTTCTTGACAACCCTATCAGCCTGAGTGGCAACTTTCAACGATCTATGTACATGGACACAGAGGTCTCTCTGTTCATCTACCCTACCAAGAATCTTACCACTAGCCTAGTACTCTGTGTTCCTGTTACTCCTTGAAATATGAATGACATCACACTTTTCCACATTAAACTCCATTTGTGAACTTTCCTTCCAGCTCTGCAGATTTTCTGTGACCTCTGTAACGGACAGCATCCTTCATCGCTATCTACAACTTTACCGACCTTAGTGTCATTTGCGCATTTACTAACCCATCATTGATTGCCCTCATCCTGGTCATTTATTTAAAATGACAAGCAACATTAGACCCAAAACAGATTCTGTCGTAACCAACTAGCAACTGAACTCCAGGATGAATATTTCCGATGAAACACTACTCTGTCTTCTGACAGCGAGCTAATTTCTTATCCAAACTGCACAGTCACCCTCAACACCATGCCTCCGTATTGTATGCAATAGCCGACCATGGGGAACCTTACCACACGGTAATCCATTTACACCACGTCAACTGCTTTACCCTCATCCACCTTCTTAAAGAACTCAATAAGATTTGTGAGGTACGGACTGCCCTTCACCAAACTATGTTGACTATCCCTAATTAAGTTACTCATCTACAGATGGTTATAAATCCTATCCAATTACACGCCTTTCCAACACTTCACCCAGAATCAAAGTAACGCTTACAGCTCTATAATTACCAGGGTTTGCTCTATCCCCCTTCTTGGATAAGGGGACAACATTTGCAATCCCCCAGCCTTCTGGAACTATCTCTGCAGACAATGACGGCATAAAGATCAAAGCCAAAGTCTCGGCAATCTCCTTCCTGGCTTCCCAGAGAATCCGAGGACAAATCCCATCTGGCCCAGGGGACTTACCTATTTTCACACTATCTAGAATTGATGACACCTTCTCCTTCTGCACTTCAATCCCAACGAATTATTGACTCCACTGCACTGGGGTAAATACATGGTAAATCATCTTATGTGTACCCCTCGTGGTTTTATAAACCTTTAAAAGGTCACCCCTCAGCCACCTACGCCCAGTGGAAATACGAAGGACAATGATGCAAATATCTCTGCTCGTGTCCCTGCCACTACTTTGCCACAATGTTCTGGGACACACTTGTTCAGGACCTTGGGCTTTCTCTACTTTTGTGTTCTAAGGCCTCCAGCATCCACCTCTCCTGTAATGGAGATTCTTTACACGCCATCACTGTTTCATTCCCTTTGTTTCCCAGTCGTTGTCCACAGTATGTTCTGACATGAAATGATCATTTAGGGTTTCGCCCATCTCCTGTGATTCCGCACATGGATAGTCTCACTGATCTTTGAGGGGCCCTGTTGTCTCTCCAGTTGCTTTTGTGTACTTGTCTGCTGTAGAAAACGTGTTGCATTCTCCTTGAACTTATCTGCCAAATCTACCTCAATCCCTCCCCCAATTGTTGCTTTCCAGCTTATTCAGCCCCTGTATTTCTGTCAAACCCTCCAGTATCAGTAACATGTTCATCAATCTTTGCTCCATTTACAGTTTCAGGAAATGCTTACGAAATCAGGATGATCAGAATTCTATGCAGTACTCCAAAGCTGTGCTGACTATCCCTAATCAATCCTTGCAGTTGCAAATGCATGCAACTAACTCCTGTCCAACATAATCACTTCCAACAACGTATGCACCACTGACATTAAGCTATTTGGTGTTGATGTCCCTGGCTTTCCCTCGCAGCCTTTCTTAAACACTGGCACAACATTCGCCAGACTCCAGGCTTCCAGCACATCTCCCATGGCTGTTAATGACAGAAATATCTCTTTACACGACCCTGCGATTTCTTGCCGAGCTTCCCACAATATCCTGAGATGTACTTGATTAGGTCCCAGGAACCCGTCCCCCTTGTATGCATTTTAAACCCTCCAGTGTCTCTTACTCTGTAATGTGAACTTTTTTGAAGACATCACTGTTTATTTCTCTGAGTTCCCAAGTCTTTCTCTACAGTAAGGTGAAACGTGAAATTTCCATTTAGTATCTCACCCATCTCTTGTGGTTCCACACTTGGGGGATGGCCCCATTCATCTTCAAGGAGCCATATTCTGCCCCTACTTAATCTTCTGTTGTCAAAATACTTGTAGAATCTCTTTTGATTTTCCTCAGCCTAATCTGCCAACGCTTTTTGTAGACCACTCTGGGCCCTCCTGATTTCCCTCTGAAGTGAATTAGTCCACCCGCATTGTTCTTCAATGGATTCCCTTAATCCAGCTGGCTATATGTGATACGTGCCCCCTTTTCTTGACCAGAGGTTTAATAACTCCAGTCAACCAGTGTTTCCTACTTGTGATTGCCATTGTCCTTTAGACTAATAGGAATATGCTGGCCCTGAACTCTCATTTTACCTCTCTTTCGAAATCTTCTCACCTGCGTGACGTCTCTTTACCTGCCAATACCCGCCACAATAAATTGCTAAAAGCTCTTGACTTATACCTTCCAGAGTGGGGCAGGACCCATTTTGATGTTTAACTTTGTGGACTAGGCTAGTCCTTTTCCATTGCTACTTTCAAACTAATAGTATTGTGGTCATTTTGCCAAAGTGCTGCAACACTAACAACTCAGTCCCTTTCCCTACCTTGTTTTTCCAAGGGGAGGTCATGTCTTAACCCTTTCTCCAGTCTGGCCGTTTATATTCTGACTGAAAGAGTTTTCTTGAACATGCCTAACAAATTCCTTCCATCCATGCTCTGAACACTCTAGCATTCCGAGTCTAGGTTTGGAAAGTTAAAATCCACGACCATTACAACCGTAGCAATGTTACAGATATCTGCGATCTCCCGACATATTTGCTGCTCAAATTCCCGCTCACTGTTGGGGGCCAGTAGTACAGTCATATCAAACTGATGATCCAATTTCATTTCTCAGTTGCACTATTATAGCTTCACTGGGTGATCCCCAGGAATATCCTCTCTAAGTGATGCTGTAAAGTTTTCAGTGGTCAAAAACTCCACACCCCTCCTCTCACCTCCTGTTCTATCCTTCCTGTATATTCTGATCCCTGGAACATTGAGCACCCAGTCCTGTCCCTCCATCAGCTGTGTTTCTGTCATACTATTCTATCCCAGTCCCATGTTCCCATCCATGTACTGAGTTCATCTGCCTTATTTGTTAGGCCTTTTAGTTTGACATAAATGCACTTTTATTGCTCTGTCTTCCCTCATTGTCTGCTGTGCTCTTGCCTGCTTTTTCTATTTAAATTCCTGTCTTGAAATTCTGTCCCAGCCTCAACCTTCAGTCTGCATCCTGAGACCATACCCCTCATTGTGGACAACAAGCTCACCTTTCATGTCATCTGCAAACCTACTAATGATACCTTCTGCTTCCACATCCGAGTTATTAATGTACATAATAAACAGCAATGGGTGCTGCACAGGTCCCTGTGGGACATCCGCCAGTGAAAGCATTTCAATCAAAAACAACCCTCCACCTGTTCTCACCTCCTGTTCTATCCTTCCTGTATAATCTTAACCCTAGAACATTGAGCTCGCAGTCCTGTCTCTCCATCAGCTGTGTTTCTGTCATAATATAGTATCCCAGTCCCATGTTCCCATCCATGAACTGAGTTCATCTGCCTTATCTGTTAGGCCTTTTAGTTTGAAATAAATGCACTTTTATTGATCAGTCTTCCCTCTTTGTCTGCCGCGCTTTTGCCTGCTTTTTCTATTTCAATTCCTGTGTTGAAATTCTGTCCCAGCCTCAACCTTCAGTCTGCAGAATGAGACCATCCCCCTCATTGTGGACAACAAGCTCACCTTTCATGTCATCTGCAAACCTACTAATGATACCTTCTGCTTTCCACATCCGAGTTATTAATGTACATAATAAACAGCAATGGGTGCTGCACAGATCCCTGTGGGACATCCGCTAGTGAAAGCATTTCAATCATAAAAACAACCCTCCACCTGTTGTGCATCCAGGTGGCCAAATTGCCTTGTATCCCATCAGTGGTCCAGGACATTCAGCCTCGGACCTTCGGGTGACCATCCTCCAAGGTGGACGTCGGTACAGGCAGCAGAGGAATGTGGCCGAACAGAGGCTGATAGTTAAGTTCGGCACCCATAGGGAGGGCGTCAACCGGGTCCTTGGGTTCATGTCACATTACAGGTGATCACTATTGCACTACACACACACAGATATTCCTACAGATACACACTCTCACATACACACGGACACAGGCACACACAGACGCGCACACAGACACCCACGCACACCCGTATAGACAAACACACTCCCACACTCACACATGCACCCCCTCACAGACTTAAGACACTCTGCACTCACTACACGCACACACACACACAAACACACGCTTTCTCCCATCCCCCATCCCCCACCCCCACCCCAGACAGACACATGCACAATTCATGAAGATTGGATAGTGGTCCAATAGAAAAATAGAAAAAAACGTCATTCAAACTGGAACATCCTTCAAGTTCCACAACCCGTTCTAACTTGGTCCCATCCTACAGGTTCTATGAATCCCGCCACCTCTAACCTCCTGGAGGATTCCTGTTCCTTCCTACATTAGTCCCACCGTCCAGGTTTGGCAGCCCTTTCTATATCCGTAACATGGCCCGGTCTCTACAACTCTTCCTTCCTCTGCAATGTTCCCCAGAAGAGCACTGGAGGATGGTGAGGCTTACAAACACAGGGAGGGATATTAGGACTGGAGCGTAATGCAGATATTAGGAATATTGCAATGGCAAAAGGAGGCTTCAGGAATTTAGAGTGTTGATGCTAATAAAGGAGCTTACAGAGCTAAGGAGGATTGTAGGGACGTGAAGGGATTTCACAGTTCAGAAGTGTTGTAGGCACTGGAGGAAGTTACCAAGATTGTGAGGGTTTAAGATTGGACGGATTTCACAGAAAGCCTTTACAAGATTAAAAGCAAGATTCTTGGTAAGTGTGGAGGAACAGCAGGATCTTGGGGTTCAATCCATAGATGTCTTGATTTTGCCAACCACGTTGATAGGGGTATTGAGAAGGTGTGTTGGCTTTCATTAACAGGGGGATTGAGCTTAAGAGCCACAAAGTTATGCTGCAGCTCCATACACCCCTAGTTAGAACACACTTGGAATATCGTGTTAAGTTCTGTTTGTCTTATCATCAGAAAGATGTGGAAGCTTCAGAGAGGATGCAGAGGAAATTTATCAGCATGCTGCCTGGACTGGAGGACAGGCTTTATGAAGAAAGGTTGAGGGAGTTAGAACTTTTCTCATTGAAGATGAGAAGTGACTTGATAGAGGCGGACGAGATGATGACAGTCTGAGATAGAGTGGATATCCAGAGAATTATCCTATTGTGAAAATGGCTATCACTTGGGGGCATAATGTAAAGGTGATTGGAGGAAAGTTCAGGGGAGTTGTCAGAGGTAGGTTCTTTACATAGAGAGTGGTGGGTGCATGGAATGCACCGCCAGTGATTGTAGTAGAGTCAGTTACATTAGGGATATTACCGTAACTTTTCGATAGGCACATGGATGATAGTAAAATGTAGTGTCTGTAGATCATAGTTTGATCTCAGAGTAGGAAAAAAGTTCAGCACATCATTACGGGCCTAAGGGCCTTGAGTGTGCTGTATCATTCCACGTTCTGTGTTTTATATAGGAGGGTTAAGGCGCGCAGCTCCAAGGCCGAGGCCTCACTCTCTCGGCGGAGCAGGTAAGGGCTGTTTGGCGGTGTCTCTTTGTAGTCGCGGTTAAGTTTTTCTTAATGGTTTAAATTAAAAAGATTGTTTTAAAGAGCATGGCGGACCCGGAAGCTGGTGTAACGGAAGCTTACCTGGGTCCGTTTTCCAAATAAAGGCGCGCCGGAGAGGAACCCGAGGCACTACAGGGGTAGTGCTTCCCACCCGCCCTCCTCCTCTAACCTAATAATAACACCCGTTGTGGTAAGTAGGGAAGTGCTGCATTTTGCTTGTTTTATTCTTTAGACCTAGTTTTTTTAAAGGTTAATTTTAGAGGGATGGCAGTGAAGGCAGTGCAATGTTCCTCTTGCAACATGTTTGAGGTGAGGGATGCCATGGTCGTCCCTGCTGATTACACTTGCAGGAAGTGCACCCATTCAATCGTCCCAATTGAACCTTCACGCCTCATCTTTACATAGGCCGCCCTCTTCCCTTTAACAAGGGATTCCAATTCCTTATTAAACCACGGCTTTCCTCCGTGCCTGACAGGTACATACTTATCAAGGACACTTTTTTCGCTCCTCCTTGAACAAGCTCCACATATCGATTGTGCCCTTCCCTTGAAGCCTACTTTTCCAAGCCACGCATCCTAAGTCATGCCTCACCGCATCATAATTTCCCTGCCCCCAGCTATAACTCTTGCCCTGCAATGCACACTAATCCCTTTCCATCACTAGAGTAAAAGTCACTGAATTGTGGTCACTGGCCTCAAAGTGCTCACCTACCTTCCAATTCTAACACCTGGCCTGGTTTGTTACCCAGAACCAAATCCCTGGGAGAGAGAACAGTTAAATGCGTGGCTACAGAGATGGGCTGAGGATGTTAGGCAGGCTTTCAGGGAGCTAGGTTGGAAGCTCAGAGCTAGCACAAACAGTTGTTGTCTCTAGTTTGTTACCTGTGCCAGGTGATAGAGAGTCGAGGAGTAGGGAGAGAGAACAGTTAAATGCGTGGCTACAGGGATGGTACAGGAGGGAGGGATTCCGGTATCTGGATAACTGGCGTTCTTTCTGGGGAAGGTGGGACCTCTATAAACAGGGTGGTCTACACCTGAACCTTAGGGGCACAAGTATTCTTGGGGGGAGGTTTGCTCGTGCTCTTTGGGAGGGTTTAAACGAACTCTGCAGGGGCATGGGAACCTGAACAGTATCTTTAGGGTGCAGGACCTTGAATGATGGGAGGTTAGGAACTTGGCATCAATCTCGAAGGAGGGTGCCTGTAAACAGGAAGGTGGCTTGAAGTGTGTATACTTCAATGCGAGAAGTATACGAAATAATGTAGGTGAACTTGCAGCGTGGGTTGCTACCAGGGATTTCGATGTTGTGGCTATTACGGAGACATGGGTAGAACAGGGACAGGAATGGCTGTTGCATGTGCCAGGTTTTAAATGTTTTGGTAGGGTCAGAGGTGGGGATAAAAGAGGGGGAGGTGTGGCATTGCTTGTCAAAGATAGTATTACAGCGGTGGAAAGGATGATGGATGAAGACTCGCCATGTGAGGTAGTTTGGGCTGAGGTTAGTAATAGGAAAGGTGAGGTCACCTTGTGAGGAGTTTTCTACACGCCTCCTAATAGTCCTAGAGACGTAGAAGAAAGGATTGCGAGAATGATTCAGGAGAAGACTGAAAGTAATAGGGTGGTTGTTATGGGTGACTTTAACTTTCCAGATATTGACTGGGAAAGCTATAGCTCGAGTTC
>NC_057743.1:36749675-36753308 GCF_004010195.1 Chiloscyllium plagiosum | reverse complement strand
TTAACTAGGGGCAGAATATGGCCCCTTGAAGGTGAATGGGGTAATCCCCCAAGTGTGGAACTACAGGAGATGGGTGAGATACTGAACGAAAATTTCACGTTTCACCTTACTGTAGAGAAAGACTTGGGTACTCAGAGAAATAAACAGTGATATCTTCAAAAAAGTTCACATTACAGAGTTATAGGCACTGGAGGCTTTAAAATGCATATAAGGGAGACAAGTTCCTGGGACCAAATCAAGTATATCTCAGGATATTGTGGGAAGCTCGGGAAGAAATCGCAGGGTCCTGAAAAGAGATATTTCTATCACTGACAGCCACGGGTGATGAGCTGAAAGCCTGGAGGCTGGCTAATGTCGTGCCAGTATTTAAGAAAGGCTGCGAGGGAAAGCCAGGGACATCAACACCAAGTAGCTTAATGTCAGTAGTGCATACGTTGTTGGAAGTGATTCTGTTGGACAGGAGTTAGTTGCATGCATTAGCAACAGCAAGGATTGATTAGGGATAGTCAGTTCAGCTTTGGAGTACTGCAGAGAATTCTCATCATCCTGATTTAGGAAGCATTTCCTGAAACTGTAAATGGAGCAAAGATTGATGAATATGTTACTGATACTGGAGGGTTTGACAGAAACTGAGAGGCTGGATAAGCTAGAAAGCAACAATTGGGGGGGATAGATTTGGCAGATAAGGTTAAGGAGAATGCAAAACGTTTTCTACAGCACACACGTACAAAAAAGCAACTGGAGAGACAACAGGGCCACTCAAAGATCAATGAGGCCATCCATGTGTGGAACCACAGGAGATGGGTGAGACCCTAAATGAACATTTCATGTCAGAACATACTGTGGACAAAGACTGGGAAACAAAGGGAAAGAAACAGTGATGGCTTGTAAAGAGTCTCCATTACAGGAGAGGTGGTGCTGGAGGTCTTAGAACACAAAGGTAGAGAAAGCCGTAGGTCCTGAACAAGTGTGCCACAGAACATTGTGGCAAAGTAGTGGCATGGACATGAGCAGAGATATTTGTATGATTGTCCTTCGTATTTCCACTGGACGTAGGTGGCTGTGTGTTGACCTTATAAAACCATGAGGGGTACACATACGATGATTTACCCACTACCCCAGGGCAGTGGAGTCCAGAATTGGTTGGGATTGAAGTGCAGAAGGAGAAGGTGTCAGCAATTCTGGAAAGTGTGAAAATAGATATGTCCCCTGGGCCGGATGGGATTTGTCCTCGGATTCTCTGGGAAGCCAGGAAGGAGATTGCCGAGCCTTTGGCTTTGATCTTTATACCGTCATTGTCTACAGAGATAGTGCCAGAAGGCTGGAGGATTGCAAATGTTGTCCCCTTATCCAAGAAAGGGAGTACAGAAAACCCTGGAAATTATAGAGCTGTAAGCATTAGTTTGATTCTGGGTGAAGTGTTGGAAAGGCTTCTAATGGATAGGATTTATAATCATCTGGAGATGAATAAATTAATTAGGGATAGTCAACACAGTTTTGTGAAGGCCAGTCCGTGCCTCACAAACCTTATTGAGTTCTTTAAGAAGGTGGATGAAGGTAAAGTAGTTGACGTGGTGTATATAGATTACAGTAAGGCGTGTGGTAAGGTTCCCCATGGTCGGCTATTGCATACAATACGGATGCATGGTGTTGAGGGTGATTGTGCAGTTTGGATCAGAAATTAGCTCGCTGAAAGAAGACAAGAGTAGTGATTCATGGGAAATATTCATCCTGGAGTTCAGTTGCTAGTTGGTTACGACAGAATCTGTTTTGGGTCTAATGTTGCTTGTCATTTTAAATAAATTACCTGGATGAGGGCACTGAATGATGCGTTAGTAAATGTGCAGATGACACTAAGGTCGGTAAAGTTGTGGATAGTGACGAAGGATGCTGTCGGTTACAGAGAGTCATAGATAAGCTGCAGAGCTGGACTGAAAGTTCACAAATGGAGTTTAATGTGGAAAGGTGTTACGTCATTCATTTTGGAAGGAGTAACAATAGCACAGAGTACGAGGCTAGTGGTAAGATTCTTGGTAGTGTAGATGAACAGAGAGATCTCTGTGTCCATGTACATAGATCGTTGAAAGTTGCTACTCAGGCTGATAGGGTTGTTATGAAGGCATTCAGTGTGAGAGCTTTTATAGGTACAGGGATTGAGTTTCGGAACCAGGAGATCATGCTGCAGCTGGACAAAACTCTGTGCGGCCACATTTGGAGTGTTGTGAACAGGAAGGATGTGTGAGCTTTGCAAAGGGTTCAGAGAAGATATACTAGGATGTCATCTGGTACGGAGGGAGTGTCTTATGGGGAAGGCTGAAGAACTTGAAGCTGTTTTCGTTCAAGAGAAGACGTTTTTCGGCCTACTAACTGAGACAAATAGGATAATCCGAGGGATAGATGGATTGGACAATGAGAAATTTTCCCTCGGATGGCGATGCTTAACACGAGTGAAGAAAGCTTTAAATTGATGGGAGATAGGTCAGATGCCAGAGATAGTTTCTTTCCTCAGAGTAGTTGGGGCATGGAATGCATTGCCTAAAACAGCATCGGACTCGCCAACTTTCAGAGAATTTAAATGGTGTTTGGACAGAATTGGAATAGTGTTGGTTAGATGGCCTTCAGATTGGTTCCACAGGTAGACGCATCATCGAGGCCGAAGGGAGTTACTGCACTGACATCTTCTGGAGGGCATAGATATGAGTTGAGAGAGGAAAGACATAAAAGGGAATGGAGGAGAATGATGCGGGTATGGAATGAGTTTCCAGGAGAAATGGTAGAGAAAAGCACAATGACAACATGTAAAAGACTTTTGGGAAGATACATGGAGAGGAGAAGGTTTGAAGGGATATGGGTCAAATGCAGTGAAACGCGACTCGTTCAGGGACTCCGATCAGCATGTACCAGTTGGATCAAAGGAACCGTTTTCGTGCTGCATGACGCTATCTCCAGTTATTGGAGGAGGAGACTACTGAGATCAGGCATGTTGTGGACACTGAAACAAGCTACAGACATGGGGATGGCAGTCTGGAAAGTTGTAAATTTCAACAATGTGGAGGGACGAGAAGGAAGGGAGGAGGTTACAGAGATAAGACTTATTATAGCAATTAAAACTTATTGAAGAAACTGGTCCACAAGAAATGCCATAGATACAGTGTTGCAGAGTAGCAAGCCGAAGTAGTGGGTAGTACGTCTGTACACCCTCCCCACCCCCAACACTGTATCTATGTCATGTCCTGTTAGGCGATGTTTGGAGCCGTCTCATTGCTGTCTGCTCTGTGCGCTGTGAGTGAAATTACCTCACTGCAGGATTTATTGAAGGCTCCAGATCTCCCTGCCCTTTGTCTCTCTGGCTGACCAACCATCTTCAATGTGGTGATGGAGAAGACATCTCGCAGCAGGGAAACCTATTGTGTCAGGACCTTCCAGAACACCTACAGGAGACAGAGAATGAGACAGAATGGGAAATTAGTCAGATTGCAGTGAGGGTTACACATGGAGCACGGTCCTCAGTACCACAGAGATCTGGAAAATCCCAGTCTCCCTTACTGGGTGGAAGATTATGTCAATTCTGAATCTGGAGTGTGTGTGTGTGTGTGTGTGTGTGTGTGTGTGTGTGTGTGTGTGTGTGTGTGT
>NC_057743.1:36742069-36749667 GCF_004010195.1 Chiloscyllium plagiosum | reverse complement strand
TGTGTGTGTATGTGTGTGTGTGTGTGATGCGAGTGAGAGAGAGAGAGTGAGAGACAGACAGACAGGCCGGCAGACAGAGAGAGAGAGAGAGACACTGACGGACACAGCAATTAAACCCACACCGTGAGGGATAACACATGCAGAGATACTGATTGATATCACCAGAGTGCTGGAAGATGTCAGTGTCACACATTTGTGGGAAGAATGTGTTTAACTTCATGATGCACTGGTATAACTGGTCAGAGATGAGCAGCCAGGGATCAGGCGAAGTGATGGCCTAGTGTACATTCAGCTAACATTCAGGAGAGGCAGGTTTGAATCCCACCATCCGAAATGGTGGAATTTGAAATCAATAATTTTAAAAATAGTAATTAACATTTCATAAATACGTATGAAACCATTGTTGATGTACAAAAAACCTAAACACCTGTCCTTTAGAGAAGGACATCTGCCCATCCTCACATGGTCGGCACGATATCCCCACAGCAAAGTGTTTGCCTCTTAATTACCCTCTGAAATGGCCGAGCAAGTTACTCAGCTCAAGGGCAGCTAGGCCTGGGCAAGAAAGGCTGGTCAGCAAGAGACACCCACATATCAAACCACGTTTAAAAAAATTCATTAGGATGGTCTAACTGGAACTGAGCTGGGACCAATGCCGTAGCCAATAATGTCGGCAGGTTTATGGACAGTACTTTAAACTGACAGAGAGAATGCAGGGATAGGATTCAGGTGAAAGGACCTTTCCAAATCCAAAGAGAAAAGGTGAAACATCAGAATAGCATGGGGGTGTGGCTGAATGCAATCAGAAAAGAACAGGAACGGACAGAGTTGCATAAAACTTTACATCAATGAATAGGTCTGTGACAGGAAATTGTGGGAAAGAGTAAATAATGCTTTTTTATAAAATGGACAAAGTTTCTACCCTTTCGTCATATATGTATGTATAAAAACCTTTAGATTCTCCTTAACCGTATCTGCCAAAGCTATCCCCTGTCCACTTTTCGCTCTTAACTATACTCCTACTAGCTTTATACTTTAAGAATTCACCGGATGTCTCCTATATGTACATGACATATGCTTCCTTCATTTTCTTAAACAAAACCGCAATTTCTCCAGTCATCCAGCATTCCCTGGACCTTCAAGCCTTTCCTTAACCCTAACAGAAGTCCTGTATACTGTCTCTGGACTCTCATTATCCAATTTTTGATGGCTTCCCATTTTGCAATCATAAAATTTCATTCTCTCAAAATCAAAACTCCCCAATTCCTGCATCTCGTAAAACTGCCGCTGAAAAATACTTAAAAAAAAATCATTCCAATCGAAGGCTTTGTTGAGGTGAGCTCTGGTCTGTCATGCAGATCTGGAGATCACATGAGCAGCATCAGGTCAGTGTCAAGCACACAGACAGAAAAGGTAAGTAGATTCACATCTGAACTCACAGCGCCCAGCCTGGGAATCTGAAGCTGTGTTCAGCCATTCTGATAAACATCTCCAAAATAAGCCATGAAGAAGGATAGTGGTCCAACAAAGAAAAAGTCATTCAAATTGGAACATCCTTCAGGCTCCACAACCCATTCTAACTTGGTCCGATCCTACAGGTTCCATGAATCCCGCCACCTCTAACCTCCTGCGGGATTCCTTTCCCTTCCTACATTAGTCCATCCGTCCAGGTTTGGCAGCCCTTTCTATATCCGTAACATGGCCCGGTCTCTACAACTCTTCCTTCCTCTGCAATGTTCCCCAGAAGAGCACTGGAGGATGGTGGGGGTTACATACGCAGGGAGGGATATTAGGACTGGAGGGCAATGCACATATTAGGAATATTGCAATGGCAAAAGATGGCTTCAGGAATTTAGAGTGTTGATGCTAATAAAGGAGTTTACAGAGCGAAGGAGGATTGTAGGGACGTGAAGAGATTTCACAGTTTAGGAGTGTTGTTGGCACTGGAGGAAGTTACCAAGATTGTGAGGGTTTTAGATTGGACGGATTTCACAGAAAGCCTTGATAAGATTAAAAGCAGGATTCTTGTAAGTGTGGAGGAACATCAGGATCTTGGGGTTCAATCCATAGATCCGTCGAAGTTGCCAACCAAGTTGATAGGGGTATTGAGTGTGTATGTGTTGGCTTTCATTAGCAGGGGGATTGGGTTTGTGAGCCACAAAGTTATGCTGCAACTCCATAGACCCCGAGTTAGACCACACTTAGAATATCATGGTCGGTTCTGTTTGTCTTATCATCAGAAAGAAGTGGAAGCTTCAGAGAGGGTGCAGAGGAGATTTATCAGCATGCTGCCTGGACTGGAGGTCAGGCTTTATGAAGAAAGGTTGAGGGAGTTAGGACTTTTTTCATTGAAGATGAGAAGTGACTTGATAGAGGCGTACGAGATGATGACAGTCTGAGATAGAGTGGATATCCAGAGAATTATCCTATTGGGAAAATGGCTATCACTTGGGGGCATAATTTAAAGGTGATTGGAGGAAAGTTCAGGGGAGTTTTCAGAGGTAGATTCTTTACATAGAGAGTGGTGGGTTCATGGAATACACCGCCAGTGATTGTAGTAGAGTCAGTTACATTTGGGATATTAAAGTAACTTTTCGATAGGCACATGGATGATAGTAAAATGCAGTGTCCGTAGATCATAGTTTGATCTCAGAGTAGGAAAAAAATTCAGAACATCATTACGGGCCGAAGGGCCTGTCGTGTGCTGTGTAATTCCATGTTCTGTGTTCTATATAGGAGGGTTACAATGGCACAATAAAGGCGCGCTGCTCCAAGGCCTAGGCCTCAATCTCTCGGCGGAGCAGGTAAGGGATGTTTGGCGGTGTCTCTTTGTAGTCGCGGTTAAGTTTTCTTTTAATTGTTTAAATTTAAAAGTTTGTTTTAAAGCACAGAGCGGATCCGGAATCTGGTGTAGCGCAAGCTTACCTGGGTAGGTTTTCCAAATAAAGGCGCGTAGGACAGGAACCCGAGGCACTACAGAGGTAGTGCCTCCCACTCTCCCTCCTCCTCTCACCTAATAATAAGAGCCGTTGTGGTAAGCAGGTAAGTGCTGCATTTTTCTTGTTTTATTCTTTAGACCTAGTTTTTTTAAAGGTTACTTTTAGAGGGATGGTAGTGAAGGCAGTGCAATGTTCCTCTTGCAACATGTTTGAGGTGAGGGATGCTATGGACGTCCCTGCTGATTACACTTGCAGGAAGTGCACCCATCTCCAGCTTCTCCATGACCGTGTTAGGGAACTGGAGCTGGAGATGGATGAACTTAGGATCATTCGGGAGGCAGAGGGGATCATATGTCGGAGCTTCAGGGAAGTAGTAACTCAAAAGATTGCAGACAGATGGGTGACAGTGAGGGGGACTGGGAGGAAGCAGCCAGTGCAGGGACCCCCTGCGGTCGTTCCCCTCAAGAACAAGTATACAGTTTTGGATACTTGTCGGGGGGACGACTTACCAGGGGTAAGCAATGGGGTTCAGGCCTCTGGCACGGAGCCTGTCCCCGTTGCTCAGAAGGGAAGGGTGGAGAAGAGCAGAGCAATATTTATTGGGGACTCGAGAGTTCGGGGCACAGATAGGCGGTTTTGCGGGGGCGAGAGAGACTCACGATTGGTATGTTGCCTCCCAGGTGCAAGGGTACGTGACATCTCTGATCGTGTTTCAGGGTCCTTAAGGGGGAGGGGGAGCAGCCCGAAGTCGTGGTTCGCATTGGCACCAACGACATAGGTAGGAAGAGGGCTGAGGATGTTAGGCAGACTTTCAGGGAGCTAGTTTGGAAGCTCAGAGCTAGCACAAACATTTTTTTTGTCTCTGGTTTGCTACCCGTGCCACGTGATAGAGAGTCGAGGAATAGGGAGAGAGAACAGTTAAATGCCTGGCTACAGGGATGGTGCAGGAGGGAGTGATTCCGGTATCTGGATAACTGGGGTTCTTTCTGGGGAAGTGGGACCTCCAAAAACAGGATGGTCTACACCTGAATCTGAGGGGCACCAGTATTCTTGGGGGGGAGGTTTGCTAGTGCTCTTTGGGGGATATAAACTAACTCTGCAGTGGCATGGGAACCTGGACTGTAGCTTTAGGGTGCAGGACCTTGAGTGAAGGGATGTTAGGAACATGGCATCAATCTCGAAGGAGGGTGCCTGTAAACAGGAAGGTGGCTTGAAGTATGTATACTTCAATGCGAGAAGTATACGAAATAAGGTAGGTGAACTTGCAGCGTGGGTTGGTACCTGGGATTTTGATGTTGTGGCTATTACGGAGACATGGGTAGAACAGGGACAGGAATGCCTGTCGCAGGTGCCAGGGTTTAAATGTTTTAGTAGGACAGAGGTGGGGGTAAAAGAGGGGGAGGTGTGGCATTGCTTGTCAAGGATAGTATTACATCGGTGGAAAGGATGATGGATGAAGACTCGGCATCGGAGGTAGTTTGGGCTGAGGTTAGAAATAGGAAATGTGAGGTCACCTTGTTAGGAGCTTTCTACAGGCCTCCTAATAGTCCTAGAGACGTAGAGGAAAGGATTGCGAGGATGATTCAGGAGAAGAGTGAAAGTAATATGGTGGCTGTTATGGGGGACTTTAACTTTCCAGATATTGACTGGGAAAGCTATAGCTCGAGTACGTTAGATGGGTCGGTGTTTGTCCAATGTGTGCAGGAGGTTTTCCTGACACAATATGTAGACAGGCCAACAAGAGGTGAGGCCATACTGGATTTGGTTCTGGGTAACGAACCTGGCCAGGTGTTAAAATTGGAGGTCGGTGAGCACTTTCGGGACAGTGATCACAATTCGGTGACTTTTACTCTAATGATGGAGAGGGATAAGTGTGCACTGCAGGGCAAGAGTTATAGCTGGGGGCAGGGAAATTATGATGCGGTGAGGCATGACTTAGGATGCGCGGCTTGGAAAATTCGGCTCCAAGGGAAGGGCACAATCGATATGTGGAGCTTGTTCAAGGAGCAGCTATTGATTGTCCTTGATAAGTATGTACCTGTCAGGCAGGGAGGAAAGGGTAGTGTGAGGGAGCCGTGGTTTAATATGGAATTGGAATCCCTTGTTAAAGGGAAGAGGGCGGCCTATGTAAAGATGAGGCGTGAAGGTTCAATTGGAGCGACGGAGAGTTATAAGGTAGCCAGGAAGGATCTAAAGAGAGCTAAGAGCAGCAAGATGGGACATGAAAAGTCCTTGGTTGTTAGGATTAGGGAAAACCCAAAGGCTTTCTATAGGTATGTCAGGAATAAAAGAATGACCAGGGTACCAATAGGTCCAGTCAAGGATAGTAGTGGGAAGTTGTGCGTGGAGGCTGAAGAGATTGGGGAGACACTGAATGAATACTTTTCATCAGTATTCACTCAGAAAAAGGACATTGTTGCCGATGTGAATATTACGTCAGAATTAATTAGAATGGATGGCTTAGGGGTATGTAGGGAAGAGGTGTTGGAAATTCTGGAAAGGGTGAAAATAGATAAGTCCCCTGGACCTGATGGCATTTATCCTAGGAATCTCTGGGAAGTAAGGTAGGAGATTGCAGAGCCATTGGCCTTGATTTTTATGTCCTCGTTGTCTACAGGAACAGTGCCAGAAGAATGGAGGATAGCAAATGTGGTTCCCTTGTTCAGGAATGGGAGTAGGGAAAGGCCCTAGTAACTATAGGCCGGTGAGTCTCACTTAAGTTGTGGGCAAAGTCTTAGAGAGAATTGTAAGGGATAGGATTGATGAACATCTGGATAGTAATAATGTGATCAAGGATAGTCAGCACGGTTTTTTGAAGCGCACGTCGTGCCTCACAAACCTCACTGAATTCTTTAGAAGGTGACTAAGGAGGTGAACGAGGGTAAAGTTGTAGATGTGGTGTATATGGACTTTAGTAAGGTGTTTGGTAAGTTTCTCCATGGTAGGCTATTGCAAAAAATACGGAGGTATGGCATTGAGGGTGCGTTAGAGGTTTGGATTAGGAATTGGCTGGCTGGAAGGAGACAGAGGGAAGTTGTTGACGGTAAAGGTTCATCTTGGAGTGCAGTTACTAGCGGTGTTCCGCAAGGATCTGTTCTGGGACCATTGCTGCTTGTCATTTTTATCAATGACCTGGAGTAGGGGCCAGAAGTTTGGGTGAGCAAGTTTGCGGATGATGCGAAAGTCAGTGGAGTTGTTGAGAGTGAGGGAACATGTGGCCGGTTACAGCGGGATGTAGATAAGCTGCAGAGCTGGGCAGAAAGGTGGCAAATGGAGTTCAATGTAGGTAAGTGTGAAGTGATTCCCTTTGGTAAGAGTAACAAGAGGATGGAGTACTGGGCTAATGGTCGGATACTTGGTAGTGTGGATGAGCAGAGGGATCTTGGTGTCCATGTACACAGATCTCTGAAGGTGGCCACCCAGGTAAATAGTGCTGTGAAGAAGGCATATGGCGTACTGGCTTTTATTGGTAGAGAAATTGAGTTCCGGAGTCCTGAGGTCATGTTGCAGTTGTATAAGACACTGGTGCGGCTGCATCTGGAGTATTGTGTGAAGTTTTGGTCCCCATACTATAGGAAGGATGTGGAGGCACTGGAACTGGTGCACAGGAGGTTTACCAGGATGTTGCCTGGTATGGTAGGAAGATCGTATGAGGAAAGTCTGAAGCACTTGGGGCTCTTTTCATTAGAGAAAAGAAGGTTTAGGGGTGACTTGATAGAGGTGTACAAGATGATTAGGGGTTTAGATGGGGTTGACAATGAGAACCTTTTTCCACGTATGGAGTCAGCTATTATGAGGGGGCATGGCTTTAAATTAAGGGGAGGTAGTTATAGGACAGATATTAGGGGTAGATTCTTTACTCAGCGAGTCGTAAGTTCATGGAATACCCTGCCAGTAGCAGTGGTGGACTCTCCCTCTTTATGGGCATTTAAACGGGCATTGGATAGGCATATGGATGATCGTGGGCTAGTGTAGGTTAGGTGGGCTTGGATCGGCGCAACATCGAGGGCCAAAGGGCCTGTACTGCGCTGTATTTTTCTATGTTTCTGTGTTTCTACCAGGTAATGGGTGTCTCTGAGCGCTACTGAACATTCTGAAGTTACAGGGTAAATACCCAAAGGTCATTGTGTACATCGGTACACATGACACAGTTCGTCAAAGAGACGGGATCCTGCGAAATACGTACAGAGTGTGCGGAAAGAAGTTCAAAAGCAGGACTTCTTTGTTTATAACACACATGCTGATAAGAATGAGAGATTAGAGTAGAGAATTCCAGAAAAGGAGGGAACATTGAGAGAAGGGGAACATATCACTTTAGATGAGCATCAAACATGTTTTGTAAATTTTATACATCATGTGCATCATTTTTCGATAACTCTGTCTCTATTATTCATTTAGAATGTGTTGTGCACATATGAAAAATATCTGCACACACATATTGATTAAACAATGTGTACAAAATCATTTTCCCGCCATTGGAATGGTCCTGTTGTCGTGCTACCAGGATACATGAACACCAACTGGCCACCAAAAGACATGACCCACTATCATTATGTTCCATACATACAGACAAAGAAAGGCACCACTTTGACACGAACAACACACACACATACTAAGACACGCAAGGACGTTCTTAGAGGAATGACATTCTAACCAGAC